>NW_007257272.1:169013-295673 GCF_000164805.1 Carlito syrichta | reverse complement strand
GGGCCGGGGGTTCCCACAGGGCGGGGGCCCCACGCGCCGGTCCTTGTGGAAAAGGGCAACTCTCAAGGAGGGGGGACATTTTTTTCTATTTCGTGGGCAGAGCTTTAAATATATATACATGATTAGGCTGAGTTTTTACGTTCCAAGGCTGGTACACGACGGCGATAATTTCCACAGGAACGACTTCCAGAGCAGACACCCCCGGAGCCCCGACCAGACCCGCGGGACAGTCCTGGGTCGCAGTCCGCGGAGGGCACCCCCGCGCACTGCTTTCTGTCGACAGGGACAGGTGCCGTGTGGGGTCAGCAGAGGGGGACTTGGCCCCTCCTCCGCCGGCAGGGGGGTCTGCTTTGACAGCCTCGGGGGACTTCTGTCCCCGCAGAGAGCCTGGGTGACAGGTTGGTCTAGTTCTGCCATCCATCTACCCTAATGTTCGGAGGTGGGAATACTTTGAATGTCCAGTGTTCCTATCCAACTTGAGTTGCAGAGGAGAGGGGTGCGGAACAGAACCCTTTGTTCTGGCCACAGAGTGTTCTGGATCCCTGCTTTTGATTGGTAGAGAGGAACGGTGAGAAGGGCGACTTGGAGGGGGTCTCTCATGAGCTCCCCCTAAAGTCCCTGGGGAAAAACCGTTGTGAGGATATGGCTCCCCAAGCTCAGCTGGACATTTCCAGAAGCTGTGGGACTGCTTCTCACCTTGCTGCCCTGGGAGCCCTGAGAAGGAAGCAGGGAGAGGTGCCCATCCAGGTGCGGAGTAAGAAGAGCCTTCCAGGCCTGGGTCTCTCCTGTCCTCAAATGTGCACTCAGCCAGCTTATCCAGTAGATTTAGGACAACAAGCTGCCCTCACCCTACCCCAGTTTAATTCAGGTAAAATGGAATGTACAACCCTCCCTTCCCCCACTTTGACCCGCTTTGATAGACTCAGATAACTGGGAGTATGAGGCATCTTCAAGGACAGATGTTCAAGCTCTTATTTCATCAGTGTTGGTCAAGGGCAGATGCACAACTGGACCCAGGCCCAGGTATCAAGACTAGGCACTTACAATGGATTGGAACAGCCTCCCTCTCCCCGAAGGAAGGAACGGCCCTCTTTGAATATTCCCCTGCTCCAGAGTGTGTGCACACACACACAGAAGCACACAGACTCACAAACCTGCACACACATATGCCAGTGCACACTCACCTGCTCACAAACATGCACATGATGCTCCTGTGCACACACACAAATGTGCACACTTGGCCTAGGGCACACACACCCACTTACAAACACACGTGCTCCAGTGTACACACACCCACTCACAAACACACAAGGACATGCATGCACAAATATATGCACATGTACACAGAGGCATGCAAACACCTGCATGTGCACACACACATGCACAGATGCACACTTTTTTTATCCCAGCAGATGAGAATTTATCAAAGACCTGCCTTTCTTATAATCTTTCTAAACAGTTGAGCTGTCACCAGGTCAGCAGTGAGGCAGATCCTTCCCAAGAACTTCCCACAGGTCTCCCAGGAGCAGCTCTCTTGAAGTGGTGGAAAGTGAAAGAGAGGCTGAGGAGCCCTGGGTGTGGCAGAATTGTGGGCAGGGGAGTTTTCCGCAGTTGACATGCTGCAGTTGGGTGACCTCTGGGCAAGCAGCCTCTGGGTCAGTTGTGCCAGGGGAAGGGCAGATCTGAGGGTGAATGTGGCTCTGCCACTTTCTGCAACCGCCAGCGCGTCCCTTGGCTCTTCTGAGCGGGCATCCTTGTCTGTAGAGAAGGGATGATCATCTCTGCTTTACAGGCTGTAATGAGAAGCCAGCAAGCGGATGTAAACAGTCCCGGAACACTGCGGAACACCGTGGTATCACTCTCCTCTCTCCCTGTTCCGTAAACGTGTTTTAATAGGATAAATAGGGAGGTGACCTCCTGTGGTTGTTAAGCCTCCATGACTGTAGTCGGTCTGTCCCTTGCTGTCAACTCCGCCCTCTGCTCTTTGACATTAGCAGCCCTTGGGGGCACCTCGTTGGACTTTTAGCTCTGGTTGAAAGCTGGATAGTTTGGGGGTTCCAGGCACGTGCTGAAGCATGACAGCCTCTCCCTCACCGCAGACTCCACCCCAGCAGCACTGTGGGGACTGGATGGGGCTCAGTTGAGAGCGCTTCAGTGGCACCATGCCTTCTCTTAAAGGCCCAGGCACGGGGTGTATCTCCTTGGGATCCATCCCATCCCTTGCTCCTCCCCATCAGAGGTCATGGAAACAGATCCATATTGCTTCTGAGGAGAAGGCACTGGGAGGCCCCGGGGGTGGAGATAAGGGTGTGTGCTGCTTTCTGCCACTCTGCCATCCATCCTGGCGACCTTTGTCCCTCTAGTTACCCAACCTCTGGCCATTTTAGCATCCCCTGAAAACACAGAGATGGGAAGGAAGGAGATGACATTCAAAACTGGGGTTTCTGCTGTGTTACCTGCTCCAACAAAGCTCAGAGTAGATCTAAAGTTGTCTGAAGGGAACCCCCAGGCAGAAAGTGCCCACATCTCCCGTCCTGGCCTTGCCTGTGGAGGGAATCCTGCAGGCATTCCAGAAGATTCAGAGAAAGCATTGCAGCCATTTGGCAGCTAGTTCAATTGTTTTTTGTTTTTATTTATTTATTTATTTTTGAGTCAGCGGTCTCTCTTTGTTGCCCAGGCTAGATGCAGTGGCACAATCACGGCTCACTGAAGCCTCCACCTCCTGGACTCAGGCAATCCTTCTGCCTCAGTCTCCTGAGTAGCTGGGAATACAGGCCCATGCCACCATGTCTGACTAACTTATTTTGATTTTTTATAGACATGAGGTCTCACTCTGTTGCCCAGGCTGGTCTTGAACTTCTGGGCTCAAGCAGTCTTCCCACCTTGGCCTTCCAAAGTGCTAGGATTACAGGCATGAGCCACTATGCCCAGCCCAGTGCTTTTTTTTTAATATGAAGAAAACACCAGACACACACAAGTGCCATATCAACCTGCTCAGGGTTGCACAGCAGAGGGCAGCTACAGGAATTTGGGGGATTCTGTCTTCCATCCCTAAGGACTTTTCTTTGAGAGGTTGTGCAGAGGAAGCTAGGGGAAGGCCAAGTTGGCATGTCTTCTTGGGCCAGAGGACACTTCCAGGCCCTACACAAAGGCATGACTCCATGATGGTTGAAAGCTTGTGTCCTGAAGTCACACGAACTGTGGTCCCATTTTCAGTGCTTCCACTTACCTTCTCCACGACCTTAGGTCAGTTACCTCCCCTCTCTGTGCTACTGTTTCCTCATCTGCAAAATGGGCATAATAGTTGTGTTGCTGTTGTAAGAATTAAACGGGATAAGGCAGATCACTTTGCAATTAGGCACAGGTGTTTATTGAGCATCTTCCATGTGCGAGTGCTGGGGTCCAGTGTGAAGGCATGTCTACCGTACATAATTAGGCCCATGGAGTGATGGCTGCCTTAGAACTGCCCGGTTTGGCCTGAGCTGGGTGCTGAGCCTAGGTCCCCCAGGGACCACAAGCGATAAAATCCACAGGTGGGCTGGTGAGAAGAGCCCCCGGTACCACCCGCTTATGGGGCCAGATGAAGAGGTTTCCTTCCTCCATGAAGACTGACTTTGGGGGGAAGGAGCCCTTTATGCAGACTGGGTGGCCAGTGACCAGGGAACAGCACCACCCAGCTAGCAACGTCTCCACAGGCCTGTGCACAGGTCAGGACTTGGTGCTTCCCAGCACCAGGTGAAGTCCTCCTCCCACTCCTGTGGCCAGACCTTCAGATGGGCTGTGGGGAAGGGGCAGTGGGAGGGGTCCCCAACTCAGAGAATGAAACCCTTACTTCAGAAAGGCAGCTCTCTAGAAGCTGGCACCTTCATCTCTGCCCAGAGGGCTTGTTTTTTCTTTCCTCAGTTTTCTCTGGCCTGGGGCCCTGGCATCAGTACCTGGTCCCTTCTCCTGCCTATGGAGAAAGGGTTCGCTTATCTGAACTGCCCGTGGAGTGGCAGAGACAATGTTCTTGGCACTGAGGAGCTTGAGGGTCTCCTGCCTAGTGACATATCCAGAAACTTGGAAGGGCCAATCTTCCAAACAAGGGGAGAGAGGCCTTTGGGACCCTTGGGCCTGGCTTGGGGCTTGGGTTTGGTGAGAGCCACATCTGGGCAAGACTGAACTCCTGGGAGCCTCTGTTGGGGCCACTGCCCTGATCTGGCAGCTCCCTGGGGCAGTCCTGCTCTGTATGACCTTTCTTGATGACTCTGGACTGCTATATTTTTGTTCCAGCCTTGCTCTGTGGTCTTAATACATCAACAGCCTCTTGAGTTTTCCAAGCGGTTTCTACTTTATTTTTAATTTATTATTATTTTTAAGTCAGAGTCTCTCTCTGTCACCCTGGCTGGAGTGCAGTGGCACGCTCACAGCCATCACAGCCTCTACCTTGCTGGGCTCAGGTGATCCTTCTGCCTCAGCCTTCCAAGTAGCTGGAGCTACGGGTGCGCACCACCACACCCAGCTAATTTTTATTTTGGTTTATTGTAGAGATGAGGTCTCGCCTAGCTGCACAGGTCTTGAACCCCTGAGCTCTGCCAATCCTCTCGCCTCTGCCTCCCAAAGTGCTGGGATTACAAGCATGAGCCACCAAGCCCAGCGATTTCTATGTTAAAACAGGGAAACAAATGAGACAACAGCCCAAAGGGAAGAGCAGCATTGAAAAGTTGGGATATATTCACAGACAGTTCCCAATCTTTAGTGGTTCACCATCCAGGCTATGCCCACACACCAGACCCCACCTTCACTTGCTGAGCCCAGGGTCCGGGGATCCCAGCAGCTGGCAGGGCCTACCACAGTCTTCTCATCACAAACTGTCTCCCACTTAGCCTGGTCCTGTTGCAACATGAAACCCAAGGTCAACCTTGGTAGTTCTTAAGGTGTTCCTCCTAGGCTCAGGCTCACCCCCTGCATTTGGCATCTAGGCTCTGTGCCCAGGGCCGCCTCTGCTTCCCGTCCAAGGGACTCTCGCTCCATGCTGCTGTTTTCCCCTACTTTGCCTGCTCAGGCCCTGCCCCCCAGGGTCCTCAGGCCTCTCTGCCTTCATTTATCACCTTTGACCAAAGTGAGCTGATGTTTCAAGCTGACTCTTCAATGAATCTCCTTGTTGGAGAATCCCAAAAGTTAGGTTTGAGTACCCGATGCTCAAAGAGCCAAGTGCTGACAGATCAGTGCTTAGGAGCAGAGAAAGATTTATTCCATCTGACCAAAGCTTGAGGGCGGGAGAGGCAGACTCTCAAATCCGTTCTGCCTTTGAGTGTGACTGGGGCTTTTATGGGGGGTGTGCGGGAGGTGAGCTTCCCAGCAATCAAAGCTGTCCTCATCTCCTAGATGATCAAACTTCTGGAAACCACTGAGGAGGTCTGCTCGACCTAAGGATCATTGTTCTTTAAAAGAAAAACAAGTTCATTAATCGCATGGGCAGCCCCAGGGGTTAGGATAGGAATATAATCAATTATCAGTGAACACTCTCTACCGAAATGACTATGTGTAAGCCATAGTGTGTGGGAGGGAGAAATGGTGAAAGAGAAAGGAAAATTAGTAAAACAGACATCCTAGGATTCTTGTAACATAGGCTCAGTTACACAGTCCCCTGTTGTTTGAAGCATGCACCTGCCTCGGCCTTGTCCGACGTGGTCAGCCTTGAGTCCTACCTGGCGGCCCTTCCCCTCCCCTGGAATACATCTGTCCTGCCCCCTAGCAAAGTCAGGTGCAAATTTCCTTTTGCTCCGGAAGGCATACAATGGCTCTGCCTACACACACAGTACCCTCTCCTCTGGCCTCATGGGGCTCACTCACCCATGCAGAGACACACCCACTGGTGGCTGACCTGTCTCTGGGTCTCTTGGCTCCTCCTTCCCAGGTGGATGGCATTCTTCTCAGTCTTCCTCACCAGCTGCAGCAGATCATATGCCTTCCCATGACAGCTGTATAATGTAAGAGCTTTAAACAGATGTAAAAATGGTAATATAAGTTCATTGAACCGAGAGAAGCTGGAGAAAGAGGGTCGCCCCACACTCTTTGGGGTTTCTAGTGAAGGAAGTCTGTGGAAGAGTAAATATGCATTAATACGTGTCATGTGCTAGAATAGGATAGCACTTGGTAAGTGCTGCATAAATGTCATCATCATTCGTACTTGTTAGTTTGTTCATTTATAAACGTCATGAATTTAAGGCAGCCAAATCCCAAAGTTGACTGAGAGAGACCCTAGCCCTTTCTCCCAGGTTGTCGAGTAGGCTGTGTACCTCCCACCCTGTCCCCAGCACAGGACTGATTCCAGGTGTGTCCCACAAGCTGAAGGGCTAGCTCACCATGTGACACTGTTGGAGGTGGGGCATTCTCATGCCAGCCCTGTTTCTACCCTGAACCTTGGCTGGGGACAATGCCTCCATCCCCACCCAGGTCAAGGCTGGGCTGTGAAAATTAGTAAGGTTCCCTTGATTTTCAGCTCCTTTTTCAACACGAAGCATCCGACCACCTGAGGCCAACAATGGGTGCTGCCCCAGGGAGGGCTCTGGAAAACACAGCCCCTCCAAGGCTGCTGAGAAGTCATAGGGAGCTGCTGACTCCTCTGGATGTGGTCTGAAGTTCTCCTAATTCAGACATTGCCAGTGTCCAAAGGCCCGGGAGGAGACAGCTGGAGGCCAGAACTCCACTTGACACCATCAGAGTTAACCGTTAATCAACGTGGAGACCTCACAGACTCAATGCAACACCCCCAATCCCAGAGAGCTGGTCTCACAGAATGGTGTGGGACCTGGTGCCAGGACAGACAGCCTCACTGTGCCAGGACAGACAGCCTTGCCGTCCTGCGACAGACAGCCTCGTGCCGGAACAAGCGGCCTCACTATGTCCGGCTCTGCTCCTTGCCAGCTGGGAGGCCCTGGCAAAGTCACTTTCTCCTGGGGGAAGTGGACGGCTGATGGTGTCCCCCACAGGGGGCCAGTGCAGATGACACTGAGTCATATGGGTGATGTGCCCAGGGCAGAGCATGTGGGAGGCTCCACCACGCCATCTGATTCCTTAGCACAGCCTTGAGATGCTTCTCACACCCTGGACCTGTCAACTTAGAGACCATGGGAGAAGTCATGGCAGGTCCAATCCTGTCACTTGCGCTGTAACTCTGCCAAGTCCACTGTTAGTCTCAACCAAGAACACCCCTGAAGAGAGGGCAGTCTCAAGAGCCCCAAGAGCCCAGGTCTGGCCTCAGAAACGTGCAGAAGGCAGCTCAGGTCGCCAGGAGGTAAAGCAAGCACGAGGAAGGGCATGGTGTTCCCGTCAGATGCCTCAAATGAACCGACATGCAAATGAGGAATGAAACAGGGACACAGCCGACAGCTGATCTCAGTGGAGGCGGCAGGGACACCTCGGGGCACAAGCCAGGCAGGGAAGGAGCAGGTAGCCTGGGGTCCCTGAGACGCTGGGCTTGCCTCCCAGGGAATGGTGGACAATGCTGAGCCCTCTCCCACCCGACTGCCCACCTGGCTAGAGATGACCCAGCAAGCCGCACTCCTGGGAAATGGGGAAAGTCTTGGGCAAGGAGAACTGAGAGAGTCCCCAGAGTACACACAGGACCCTCAAGTGTCCCCCTAGACAAGACAGCAGCAACCCACCAGCTGGGCCTGCCCCAGGCTAAAAGTGTCAGACCTCCTTGGCCTGCTGCCTACTCCACCAGACATCCTCCAATCCCTTAATACAGCAGCCCTCAACTCCCCAGAGGCAGGGGTTGCGCCTGCACGAATGGCCCACAGGGCAGGCAGTTGACCCATCAGTGCCTAGCTCATGAGGGGTTGAGACAAGGCCACAACCTCTTGGCTGGATCCTGGCTGTTTTCTTCCTGCCTTTGTGTCTGCAAACCTGCGGTTCGAGCATTCTGCATCATTTTGAGAAGAAAGTATTCTAAGACAGCACATGACTGCAGGTCCACCTGAGGGGATGTGAGGGGCGTGTATCCATTTCCATGCATGTGACACACACCTGTGCTGTGAGTCTCTGTCCACGTGCACTTGGCAACTTGAGACTGGCTCCTAGCACTTCCAAGCTCAAGAAGAAGCATTTCCAGTTGAGGATGAAGTTTATTTCCCTGACCCCCACCCCTCCCCCCAAAAAACCACAACTCCTCCCCAACCCCAAAGTGCATCACACACAAGGAGAACATTTGCCCCAGCAGAAACTCCCAGTATCCTAAAAACTCGGTAAGAAACAGCTAAAAGAGAAGTCAAAAAGTTATATTCAGTTTGCTTTAGCTTCTCTGCAGAATATTTTTTTCCATTGTGGTAAAATGTACTTGACATAAAATTCATACTGTTAGCCACATCTAGCATATGGGTCAGTAGTGTTAAGTGCATTCACACTGCTGTGCCACCATCACCACCATACATCTCCAGAACTTTCTATCCTCCCAGGTTGAAACTCTGCCCTCATTAATCACCGACTCCCTCTTCCCTCCCCCAGCCCTTGACACCCCCCATTCTACTTCCTGGCTCTATGAACTTGACTATTCTAGGGACCTCTTGTAAGTGGAACACACAGGATTTGTCCTTTTGTGTCCCGTTTATTTCACTTAGCATCACCCCAAGAGGATGCGCTAGATCCAAGTCAGGTCCAGACACCAAAGAAGCCCTGGAGGCATCTCCAGCTCTCACCTGCCCCCAGGAGTGCCAGGCTTGGATTCAGAAAGAGAGAACAGGGGGTTCAGTGGCTCCAACCAACCACTGTGAGCCCGAGGCATCAAACTAAAAATATCGAGTCCAGGAGGAATTCTTTGTGTTTGGCTCAGTGGGCAATGTTGCCCCGACACAGGAGCCACGTGACATGGGGCCCGTTGGCGACACAGTGCCAGTCTTAGCTTAGCATGGGGACATGCTGCCTGCAGGTGATGGCACATGATTGTGACACCATCTCTGGCAGTCCAGTCGCATTGAGTAGAAACCTGGACTTGGGAGGTATGTGTAGCAGATAAGAAAAGAAGCCAGTGAGGTGCTCCGCCTGCCTGCCGTAGACTCTGCATGGACATGAGGCCGGAAGGGTGTGAAGGTGACTCCAGCCACCACAGCAGGCACAGAGCCAACCTTGACCAGCCCAATGCCTCAGTCGCCTGCATTCAGAGACATTTATTTTCTGGCAAGGAAACCATGCTTCATTTTCTAATGAGATTTCCAGGCAATGAAAAGGAAAGGAGAGAGGAACAGGAGGGAGGGAGGAAGGAAGGACCTCTCCCACCCTAATGGAAGCTCCCCAAGGCTCACAGAACCAACTCAACTCACCTATCACAATGCCTCCATTAACCAATACATGGCCACCGTGCACCAGGCAGCCCACACCAGAACCCCAGGTTCCCCTGACTCCCACTTGCCTGCCTTGTCACCACATCCTGCTCTTTGACCTCTGTCCACCCCCTCTTTGTCTCTGTTGTGGGGTGAAGCTTCTCCTGCAAGAGTGCTCTGTCGGTTTCTGACCGGCCCTGGGCCCCTCTTCCCAGTGAGGCCCCGCCTCAGGGTTGAGAGGCAGCGTGCTGGGGAGGTAGTGTGCACCGCTCCTGGGAAGGAGGCCCTTGATACAGGAAACGCGGACCTACCAGAGGGCAGTGCAGAACAACCTGTTCACCTTCCTCTGGACCCGTAGGGAGGATGCTGCTATCAGCAAGAGGGCATGGCCGTCAGCGGAGAGGGTGAGGCTGTCAGCAGAGGGCGTGGCCGCCAGCAGAGGAGTGGTGTCGGTCAGCTGGGCATGACCTTTAGCCGAAAGGGCGCGGCTGTCAGTGGAGGGCGTGGCAGTCAGCAGAGAGGGCGTGGCCGTCAGCCTGGAAAGTGAGGCTGTCAGCGCCAAGACACTAATTCTTACTGTCTTTCTGTCATTTGGCGTTTCTCTTCATTGTTGAGGATCTCAGGGGAGCTGCCAGCGGCAGAACTGAAACCAATGTACTTCTGAGCAACCCCCCACCTCAAGTGTGGGGAGTGCCCAGGAAGGAACGTGGGTTGGTAGGCTTGTTTCTGGGTGAACCCATCCGATTTCAAGGAGCCCAGACCCAGTAGGAGTGCAGAGTAGGTTCCAGAAGGTGCCAAGGATCCTCCTGGGGCTCGGTGGTCTCAGCTTTCTGAGGGCTGCATTCCACCTCGGTCTGCTCAAGCTGCCATGATAAAGGACCACAGACTGGAGCTTCAACAACAGACATGGATTCTTTCACGGTCCTAGAGGCTGGACGTCCAAGGTCAAGGTGCGGCAAGGTTGGTTCCCCTGAGGCCTCTCTCCTTGGCATGTAGACGATGTCTTCTCCCTGTGTCCTCACAGGGTTTCCTCTAAGTGTGTCTGTGTCCTCATCCCCCCTTATTACAAGGACATCAGTAAGATTGGGCCAAGGGCCACCCTCATGACCTCATTTTACCTTTAAGACTCTATCTCCAAATAAGGTCACATTGTGAAGTGCTGGTGGTTAGGACTTCAAGGTGTGAATCTTAGGGAGACATAGTTCAGTCCATAGCACCCCTTTTGAAAGATGGAAATGGCCATCACCCTTCCCGATCTTCTGGTCTCTGGAATTCTAAAGTGACAAAGTGGGAGGGACCTGGAAGGACATCAAGTCACCAAGGAGAGCATCACAGTTCAAAAGGTTAATGGACATCCTCAAGGTCCCCCATCTGGTGAAGGCTGCCGCTGCCTTCCAGTGCTCTGAGCTGTCCCCACTCCCCAGCATATTGGGCTCCTCTGACCACTAACTCCCTACACACAGACTTCGCTTCTCCATCCTCCTGCCAGGGGTGAAGGATAAGGCTTGGGAAATAACAAACAACCCCAACATGCTCTGCAAACTAACCGACATGACCACTTTGTTTTGCACATGGAGAAAATTGGTTGGAGAGAGTCCCCAAAACTCTTAGCAGCCCACAAGTCTAGCCGTTCAAATACCAAATCCATAAAAATGGAGAGATAATCTGCTTTCTTTTCTTTATTTATTTTCCTCTTTTTTGTTCTTGTTGTTTGACAGTGTCTCACTCTGTCATCCTGCTGGAGTATAGTGGCATAATTATAGCTCACTGTAGCCCCAAACTCCTGAGCTCAAGCAATCCTCCTGCTTCAGCCTCCCGAGTAGCTAGGACTGCAGGCATGCCACCATGCCCAGCTTGTGTTTTTTTTTTTTATTTGTTTGTAGAGATAGGACCTCACTGTGTTGCCCAGGCTAGTCTTGAGCTCTTAGGCTCAAGTAGTCCTTGTGCCTCAGTCTCCCAAAGTGCTGGGATTATATCTGTGTGCCACCGTGCCTAGCCACAATTGGCTAATTTTCAAAAGGGAGAAATAATGTAGCCCCCCAGACCAGTGAAGAGAGTGCTGACTTGGACACCGTTCAACTTTATGGATGGGACACAATTTTTTAAAGAGGGGACTTAAAATTAAATTTTTTTTGAGGAGTGGCATGAAAAAGCATTTTGCATAAGAACATGCCCCTCCCCCACAGTTGCCTGGCCTGAGTGTTTGCTTTATTCTCTTGAACCAAAGAGAGAAAATGTACTGTGTAATGTATGGTGTGACTTAGGGGGAATCATATTAGCCATTAGCTAACGTGGAAGTGAGATTCAGTTATCAGCAAAGGAGAGAGGACTGCGGGGAGAAGAACCAGGAAGGAAAGATGCAAAAACCTGACTGCTTCTTGGATTTGTCCTGGACTATCTCTGCTCACAAAAGTTGCATGTTTGGTGTATTATGGTCAGACCTCAGCAGGTGTCACACAAGGGGCCAGGCATCAACGCTGTTCCAAAAGCCTTGCTGGGTTTTCCTGGAAGGGCCAACAGGCACCACTTCCCTAGAGTCCTGTGGTTGGCTTTCCCCACTGACCATCTGCCATTCGGTCCAGGCCTCCTGCTGCCCTGACTCTCTTCTGTTGGCCCATCCCAAGGGAACCAGCACCATACATTTGTTTCTCCTCCATGAGCAGCCTCTCCCCCACTGCAATTCTGGTGGAAACCTCTCCCCCCGTTTCATTCCAACTTGGAAATGATGATGATTGAATTGATGATACCTGCTCACCGAGATGCCAGACCTCTCTGGGTCTCAGCTGGGGAGAGGAGTGCACAGAAATGGTCCCAGTCTTGTCTGCCCTTGCCCTGCCTCCCATCTGGGCTCTTGCTTTCCCACACCATCCTCACATACTTTCTTGAAACTGAGTTTGGAGGGACTCGGTGCTGGGACAAGGTTCTCCCCCACATGGTCCTCCCGAGGGGCTGCAGCCTGGGGTCCTTCCAGCACCTCCTCCACCCCGGGGTGCCAAGGAGCCTGTACACCAGGGAAGGGTGGCTTTGGATCTCACTTGGAGTCCTGATGCAGCAGAGAGAGATACAGACCCAGGGAGAAGTGGGTGTGAATTAAGCCAAAGAGAAGGTGAGGCCCAAGGAGGCAGGAAGATGGAAGGGTCGTGGGTCACTCATCAAGAATTGCTGCTTGCTTGAATTGGTTCTTGAGAAGTTAAGCAGATGGCAGCCAGAGTGGAACCTCAAAATGCCCCCTCCCCATGAGAGAGCCATCTGAACAAACCTCTGGCTCAGCACGTTTCTTGTTCTTTTGGTTTCTGGCTTTTTGCATTTTCCGTCCCCTGTGATCCATTTTTGTAATGATGGAGATTAGCCTCAGACACCAGAATGAAAAAAAACAAAAGCAAAACAACCCAGGAAAATGACAAGAGTGATGGTGAATTGGTCTTGACAAATGGCCTCTGTGCTGATGCCTGCAGGTGTGGACAATGGGCCCTGGAGTCCTGCAGCACCACACAGCCCGGAGTGTTGACATGGAGCAGTGTTTAGACAGTCAGGCAGCCACTCATAACCATTCTCAACCAGGAAAGATTCAGATTGTCAGGACTGCCCATGCCACCCTCCCACCTCCCGCCCCTGCTCCAGCCACATCAACGCTCACCGGGAAGGGGTCGGCTCGGCCACCTCTGGCTAGTGTCTCCTCTCTTTAATTCATCCTTCACTGCCCTTCCTAAGGTTTGCTCCCAATCACAGACATGTTCCAAGGTTCACACAGAATCAAGGACTCCCCTGGCTGCAAAAAAGATTCCAGCCTTCTTAGGATGGAGGTCAAGGTGTGCAGTAGCTCAGTCTGAAACCAAGCTTCAGACAGAGCCTGTCTCCCTTGGGAGGCTCTGGTGGAGACTCCATCCCTTGTCTCTTTCAGCTACTGGCATTGGCGGTGGATTTTGACTTGTGGGTGCATCCCTCCAATCTTTAAGGTCAGCGTCTCCAAATCTTGCCTGCTCTGTCTTTACATGGCCATCTCCGCTGGACATCACATTTCCCTGTGCCTCCCTCTCACAAGGTCATCCAGGTGAGATGTTGAATCTCACTTCAGAATTCTTGATTTAATTGCATCTGCAGAGATGTTTCCCTATGAGGTACTATTCACAGGTCCTAGGGACCAGAACTTTGGATGTCTTTGGGGATTAGGAGGATTACTTTGGTAACTGCAAGGCTCTTAGCAACTGGGCTGGAAATTCGTTTCTTGTCTCAGCTTGAACCTCGTTTCCTTGCCTTCATATGCTCTGTGTTCCAGACTAAATCGTCACTTATCCTAAACCCAGAAAGATCAGAGATCTGAGGTGTGGAGGGCCAGGTAGGAGGGTGATGCCCTCCCCCTTTACCTTCTGCCAATTCCACCTGTGCTTCGTGGACTCCTGTCTCTTGAGGTTGTCCCTGTTCCATGCACCTGCCTTTATTTTCATGTTTGTGGTTGGCATTGCTGCCTCTCTTGCCTGTGAGGTGTTGGGTATCTCCATACCTCCCACTAAGGTTTGCTGTACATTGGGACTGGATTAACTCACGCCATGTTAGACAAATGTGACCCTCAGATCTTTTAATTCAAACATTTATTAAAGGCTTCTTTGTGTTGAACCTGAGAGAAGGGACATAATAAAGAGATGAATATGGAAGACCATGGTGTGTTTCAGAGTATCAGCCTCAAAACTCCACCCCACACATCCCTTGGTTGCTTATCCCGGGGCCCTGGAATCCACAGACTGTAACTGGAAGACTATAACCGCATGCTGGCTATATATTCTTGGGCCTCAGTTTATATATCACTAAAATGGGGATAGTATCTGCCTAGTAGACATATAGTGCTGACTATAGCCAAGATAGTCTTCTAAGCATTTTATAGAGGCTGCTGGTATCTCTGCCATGTGGCAGCTAAATGCTGGGATGGTGAGGTCAAGGAATGTGTCCACTGTCTCAAAGAGTGAGTGGCAGAGCTGGGAGTTGAGCCAGGAGGCCTGGCTTCAGGCTCGTGCCCTGAAGCACGGTGTGAACACGTCTCCCCAAGGAGAGGTCACACCATGGAACAGGGCAGCCATTCCAGCATGGCAAGCTTGGTGCAGGGGCTGCCTCTCTGGAGCCTCAGAGCAGAGCATCTTGAAACAGGTAGAGTTGGCATTAACCCTACATTGAGGATGAGAAAAAGGGACTCAGTGATGTCAAGGGACTTGCCTAGGGCCACATAGTCAGAGAAAGTGCTCAGACTCAGACCTCAGAGCCCAGAGCAGAGCCTCCTCCACCAGCCACTTCAGGGACTTGGCTTTCTTTTGGTCTCCTTGTGACCTTAGAAGCTCTGGAAGGGCTGTGAGGACAGTGCTCAGGGCCTCTCTCTATGTGGCCTAAAGCTAATTCTCCCTCGGCCCTGGGAGTTCTGGAATCCTATGCCATCTGTGTGGTGCCAGTCACTGGTGCCTGCCCCTCACCATGGTCTTCCTCACCAACTGCAGTCTGTCGCTTGCAGCCACCCATGCCTCACAGTGTGTGCCAACCGCCACCCTCCTGGACTCCTGTAATCCCCTCCCTTCTCATTCCATTCATGACCTTGGGAAAGTCCCTTAACTCCCTGAGCCTCAGTATCTGTGAATATGAGTGATAGTTCCCTCCTTGTGTCTGGGAGGTGTGCTCTAGGTAATGTGTGTGCTCTAACAAACAAATGGAAGAAAGAACACATTCACATAACATATACACACACACACCACACATAGACCACACCATACATAACACACAGACCACACCACACACATTTACACACACACACACACACCTCACACCACACACACCACATATACCACACATACTACATACCGCACTCATACCACATACTTTACACATACCACACCACACACCACACCATACCACACATAACTCACAGACCATACCACACACACACACACACACACACACCATTCACTACACACACCACACATACCACACTACACTCACACCACACACACCACATCATACCATAACACACATAACACACAGACCATACCACATACATTTACACACACACACACCACACATACCACACCACACACACCCACACCCACCACACACACCACAGTCACACCACACACACCACAGCACACACATACCATACCCACCACACACCATTACACACATACACACACCACACTCACACCACACACATTTACACACCCACACACCACACACTACACCACACACACACCACAGTCCCACCATACAAATTTAAACACACTCCACACACACACACACAGAGATACATTTGTTGTCAAGTCAGGATCACTTGCTTGATATCTCCCTAATGTCTCTCTCTCTCTCCATGTGTCTCACTCCCTTTCCTTTTCTTGCCATGTATTTGTTGAGGAACACAAGCATGACCTAATGTTGTGTGTGTGCATGTGTATATGTAACAATCTTAGAAATGATGAGGGATCGTTGTTAATGTCTTTCCCTGTGCCAGTCACACTATGGTTATCTTAACTGAGAAGAGAGTTTTGATTTGGAGATCCACGCTGAAATGTATACAGATAGAACGATGTGGTGTCTGAGAGGAGCTTTAAAATAACTCCGTGGGGGAAAGTCGGGGCCTGGTCCAGGCAGGAGGGTGGTGTGTGAACCGTTGTTGAGCCGGGGGTGTAAGCCGGGCTGCATTGCCCGTTCCTGCTGCTTCTGAACGTGTCAAAGCGTTTCCATAACACAAAGGTCTTGGTGTTTTTGTTTTGCTTTGTTTTTTAACAAATACCTATAATGTGTCTGGCACATAGTAATAAATAGTAATTTCTGTTATTATTGTATATTCTTTTTCAAATGCAATGGCCTGAAAAATATCTCCTAAATTAGAAAGGAAAATGAGGCCTAGTACAAATTTTACTTTAGCAAGCAAAAAAGCAGTGATTGCCTGGCAGTTAGCTATAATCTCTTCTGAGTGTGGTGTTATTGTTAAATATTCTTTAAAAAAGAGACAAAGCAGAATGAACAATATGTTCAAATTCACATATATATAATTTATAATTACAGGTGAATTGCAGACATAGACATATAGATGGAGGGATGGATAGCAATGTTTTCTTCGGTGAACATGTATTTATTTATTGGGTAATAAAAAACAATAGAATGTGGAATTTTGGGCTTGGTTTCTTCTTAGCTTTTTTTTAAATTAAACACTTGTTGTCAAAAGGTAAAATTCATCTTTTAACTCCCTCAAAGATAGAAATTTGTGACTAGAGTGGATTGGGTTTGGCTGTTCCCTAGGAATGGTTGGATCTGTTCTCACCCCAATTTAACGCTTGAGGCCAGGAGCTCCCAGGGCCAGGTTGAAATGTGCTGGTTGGCTGCGAAGGCAGACAAAGTCCAGCAAAATCTTCTGGAAGCTTATGTAAAGGCCTAATAGCTTATAAAATCCACAAAAGATGAATCACAGTCTAGAATAGAGAAAGTAAAAGGAATTTGAAGTAGTGTATTTTCCTTTGGGGGTCTAAATCAGTATTTATTCCAAGTATCCAATCAGAAATCTCAGTAACTTAAGAACAAGGCAGCCAGAAGATTCATGTCTTATCACAGAGGAGCAAAGAGACTGAGAGAGCACCCCTGCCTACCTTTCAGATCGCAGCTAAATGTCTGACTCCAGGTGCAACAAGCACTTCAGGAGCTGTGGGCTCAGAGCCATGTGTGTCCAAGCTTTTGTCCGGGACCACAGTGGCCCCCAGGCTTGGCTCTTCTCTCTCTTCTGTGTGCTCCTCTGTAAGGATGATGATGACGCCAAGCCCAAGAGGTCCTTATGGGGACCCAGAGTCACCAGGTTTGTAAGGCACTTGGCTCTGCTTCCAGCCTGAGTGAGGGCTCATGCTCCATAGGTGGTGATGGTGATGGTGGCAATGGCATCGTTAGTTACATAGCCTAAGACCATGGAACACAAAATCTGCCCTCGCTCATTCACACGGGAGCAATCCTGGGCACCATCATCCCCTGGGCACATGACAAATGGGTAGGTATGGCTCCAAGCTAGGATGCAGAGGAAGGAACTGACCTGGATCTGCCCACAAGGGCCTACCCTGCTGCATTTAGCAGAAGAGAAATCTGACACTAACCGGAGTGAGGTCAGATGGATCATTGCACCTGTCAGAGTTTGTTTGTTTGTTTGTTTATTATCCTCCGTGGTTGATCTCATTAGCCAATACTTACTTGTACTGAAGTGACCTGCGGTTTTCAGTGCACCTTGGATATAGTTGGATGTGGTTAATGTTTGATACAGGGAGGTCAGTGGGTCAGAGCAATCAGAGCCTGCATTCCCGATAGCATTCCCAAGTTAAGACAACCTTTGGTTCCATGCTCTGTCGAGACACCCAGAAATACCAGCATGTTGAAGTGAAGGCTATATGACCGAGCTGCCACCTGCCTGGAAAAATGATCTTTGAAGGGACAAGGAGGGAAACGATCCATGAGTTTCGAGGGACCCCTCCTGTCATCACAGCAGCCTACAACTGAGCACTGGGTATGTACCAGACCTTCGCTCTGCCATGATGAATCCTCCTAACATTCCTGTGGGCGAGGTGAGATTATTCTCACTTTGCAGCTAAACAATCAGAGTCTCGGAAAGGTTAAGAAATCTGCTCTGGGTCAGGATGGGAAGAAGAGGGGCCGGAACTGAACTCAGATCTCTGACACCTCCTTACTTGTTCCTCTGACCTACTTGCACCAGAGCAGCACACAACATCAACACCTGACCAGGGCAATCCTGGAGATAAGAGACAGCCAAATGGCACTGGCTCTGGCCAATCCAGCTGGAATAGAGCCAGCTAAGAGCATTCAGTCACGGAGGTCAGACTGCCGACCAACTCACTGCCAGGCCCCCAGCCGCCTCTAACCCGAGTTTACTGTAGCAATTGGCACAATTTCAGCAACTGAACCTTTTTTTCTCACAAAATTATGCACGCAATACTAATATACAAAGTATCTATAAACACTTAAGCAGGCCTGTGTGGTAGCTCAAATCTGTAATCCCAGCACTTTGGTAAACTGAGGTGAGAGGATTGCCTGAGTCCAGGGGTTTGGGACCAGCTTGGGCAACTTGGTGAGACCTCGTCACTACAATAAACAAAAAAATTAGCCAGGCATGGTGGTGCGTGCCTGTAGTTCCAACCACTTGGAGGGCTGAGGCGGAAGGATCACCTGAGCCTAGCAGATTGAGGCTGCAGTGGCGGTGAGCATGCCACTGTACTCCAGCCTGGGTGACAGAGTCAGACTCCAACTCAAAAATAAAACAGTTAAGCAACACGTTTATTAGTGTTTATTAGTATCCATTTATTTGAGAAATTTGCATTTATAACACCCAAAAAATAATTAATGAGAACAAAGAAAGTTCTTGTGTGAACACTGCATTTGGAATTGGGGGCCTGGGGTGACAGTTGCATGCTCACGTGAGCCTCTGCATCACTTTGCTTCAGTTTGCCCTTGTGTCTCCCAAATGGAGAAAATCCCACCTCACTGAACTAGGAGGGCTCTGCCTGAGCCGCTCTACAGTCGTGGACAGACCTGACGCCCAAAAGAGCAGTCCCATGACTCATTCCTGCCAGTCGTCTGCAAGACACTCGAGTCCAGGACCATGGTCATGGGCTGCCTCAGGGACACCCAGTGGAGATGCTCCCTAAGATAATGCGTCATCCTTGAATGTGTCGATATTTAGGTTATTACATACTGAGTGTGTTGCTTTGTAACTTGTGTCTAAAAGAGCTAGAACAGATGAATTTATAGAAATGAAGAAATGAAATCTGAATCTGTGCCATCAGATTCAGATCCAGATCCTGCCCCAGAGAAGCACAGGCCCACCAGGAGCGGGCCCCAGCCTTTCTGTGGGCCTGGATTAAGTGGGCCCCCCTCCCAGACTCACTGCAGCCCCTGGAGCCCCTGTACTCCACACCCTTCCTGGTCACCAAAGACATCACTTCCAGTGTCCAGTGTCATGTATCTGAGGCCAGCAGGGAATGCTAGTGCTTTGAAATTCTTGAACACTCTGGCCCTTGGGCAGTGAGGCCTGGCTAGGAGGCTTCGTGTCAAGATGGAGTGGGACTCTCAGGATAGAAAAAACGAGGCAGTTGGGGTGCTGATCCATCCCTCTCCCTTCCCTCTGCATATCCCAGGGCTACTGGGCACACATCCCTCAAGCCCCTGGCCTTTGTAAACCGGCTCAGCAAAGGCTCCTGCAACACCATGGAGCCCCCTTCGTCTTTCTTCCCAGGAGGGGCCAGCCTCCTTCTCTGTTCCAGATTCCTGACCTTCCTCCTCCAGCCCCCTCCACACTTCCCACTGCTCTGGCTTTCCCTTGTGCTGCCTCTCAGGCACCAATCCCCCTGCCGCTCCCAGCCATGTGCTATTTAAATTCTGACTTCTGTCCTCTGGTTAACTGTCATTTAATTTTCTCATTTGTTTGGCTTCATGCCAAAGAGGACTCTTTCCAAATAAAAATGGTAAAGATCTTTATTCTCCCATGAGAATTTTATGTAAATGCAGTGTGCAGTGTGCTCATGAGCTGGATCTGTTACCAATTTCTAACCTCAGCTTCGAGAACCACAGAACTTTTTGCTTGGTTATAAAAACCTTACATATTCATTATAGGAAATCTGAAAAATGCAGAACAGTATCCAAAAAATAAGATAATCCATTCTCCCTCTACCCAGAGAAAACTGCTATTAACATTTTGGGGTCTCTCTTGCTAGTAGTTTTTCATATAAGTTTGTACCTCAGAGAGAGAGAGTGGTGTGTGTGTGTGTGTGTGTGTGTGTGTGTGTGTGTGTGTGTGTGTGTAGCTTTCTTTTACACAATTTTTAATTCTGACCATTTCACTCAGCATTACATCAGTAGCAGTTTTCAATATAGCATTGAATAGTCTTCAAAAACACATTTTTAGCCAGGCGCAGTGATGCATGCCTATAATCCCAGCACTTCGAGTGGCAGAGGTGAGAGGATTGCCTAAGACCAGGGGTTAAAGACCACCCTGGGCAACCTGGTAAGACCTGGTCTCCATAATAAATAAAAAAATTAGCTGGGCTTGGTGGCATGCACCTATAGTTCCAGCTATTTGGAAAGTTGAGGCAGAAGGATTGCCTGAGCCCAGCAGGTCGAATCTGCCGTGGCCATGAGTGTGCCACTGCACTCCAGCCCCAGAAACAGGATGATTCCAACTCAAAAACAAAACAAACAAAAAGCCATGATTTTATGCTGGGAATAGTGACTCATGACCATAATCCTAGCACTTTGGGAGGCTGAGGTGGGAGGATTGCTTGAGCCCAGGCATTCAAGCCCACCCTGGGCAACATAGCAAGATCTTGTCTCTACAAAAAATAAAAAATTTTCCAGGTGTAGTGGTGCATGCCTGTAGTCCCAGCTACTTGGGAGGCTGAGGCAGAAGGATCGCCTGAGCCCAAGAGGTTGAGGTTGCGGTTCTCTGTGAACATCTCACTGCACTCCAACCTGGTCAACAGAGTATGACCCCAACTGAAAAAAATAAACAAATATGATCTTAATGCTTTCATAAAGTTCCATCATGGAGACTTACTAAAATATCTTCATTTTTTTATGAGATATCTAGCTTAATTCCATTTCTTTGCAATAAACAATTCAAGAGGAACATCCTGGCTGTATATCTTTGCTGGCAAAAGGACAGGACAGAGCAGGAGCTTGGGTATAAAACCAGGCGAACCACTTGCTGTGAAGATAGATGAGACAATTCGTGGAAAGCACCGGAATGGTTCCTGGTACTTAATACATGTTCTTATTATTATGTTTATCTCTATTATTTCTCTAAGAGCCATTCCTGGAAATGGGATTCTGGGTCAAAGGGCACACGTATTGCACTGCTGCTTTCCACTGGGGCCATCGGTCACACATTCCTCAGCACCTACCTCTGCACCGGGGCCGACACGTTATTTCAAATACTCTCTTGGAGATAACAGTAGATTCTCGTGCAGCCCTGAGAAAGAACACAGAGAATCAGTGTACCCTTCACCCATTTACCCCACTGCTAATGACTTGCAAAAGTATGGCACAGTCCAGGGCATTGGCAGGCTGACAAGCCCCCATCTGACCCAGATATCCCGTTTTACTTGTACTCACTTGGGCATGTATACTTAGCTCTGCACAGTGTTACCGCCTGCATGGGCTCTTACAGCCACCATCACGGTCACCACTGGGATCCCTTTTATAACCATACCCCCCACCTTGGTACACTCCCAACCCACACCCATTCTGCCACCCCATCCCTAACTCCTGGTGAACTTGAATCTATTCCCTGTCTCTACAGTTCTGTCATGTCAAGAATATAAATGGAATTATACAGTATGTAAGCTTTTGAGTTGACTTTTTTCATTCAGCATACTTCCCTCGAGATCCACCCTGGTTGTTGCATGTGTCTTTTTCTTGCCAAGCAGTATTGATGGCGTGGACGGACTGCAGTTTGTTTAGCATTCGCCCACAGAGAGCCTTTGGACTGCTTCCTATCTGGAGCTGTCCATCACTGTCTCATGATTGCCAACGTGATGATCCCTGGGACACCCTGCAGTGTCTTGGGGGCCAATGTGACTGTTTTTAGAAATCAACACCCCTTACTTTGGTTGAGTGGGAGATTTCTGATGTCAGTTTGACATTTCTAATTAATAAACCTCATCATCAAGTCACAAAGTAAACAAAAATGTGATGAAGTGTTCATGCTGAATGTACAATGCTTGAGAGGGCTGCAATCGAAGGTCTATGTGAATATAGCGGAGCCTTAGTGAGCCCTGTGGTCAAGACATGCAGCTCTCGCTAACCAGCCACCCACCTTCAACTGGAGACCCAGCCTCCTCTGGAAGGGTCGTTTAATGGAAAGAGAGGCCGCCCTTCTTCCCTAACTCCTGGAGGAACTCCGCATCAGGCTGTCTACATGCCCTGGGCTCTCATCTGCAGCGTTAGCCACTTAAAATCACTTGGGGGGAACGATTGTGGGAGAATTATAATGAGGAAAATTCTGCTCTGGATCCATTACTCCAAGTTCAGAGCTGCTCTGTGAAAACTGTTGCTACGGCAATTGAATAAAAGATTTCACAGTTGGTGTAAGCAGTCATAGCAAGACAATGAACATAATTGCATGTTTTACAACAACCAACCCCAAAGCACAACTTACCTGACATAGGTTGTTTTGTTTTTTTTTTCTTTTAATGATTTTAAAAGGTAACACAGACTATTTCAGTGATTTGGAGAGGAAACTAACGCCACCCTGGTTGTAGCAGCTTTGGGGAATCATCACCCTGTTAAAAAAGATTCAGCTGGCCTGGCAGAGAGGTGCTCTCTTAGGGGGCACTCTCAGCTGTCCCCCACCCCACACAGCCCCTAAAGGTCCCCTGCCAACACTGTTCTTTTGTGATTGTGTTGGGATTCCCCCCAGCCTACCAAGCTCAGCCCACACCTTAATTGCCATCCAGTTATCTTACTTGGCCAGGATTTGAGCATTTCATATTGCAGCACCACAAATGTCTGTGCAAAAACCCCACCGCTTCCAGTGGTCATTGACTTCATGCCAATCCAAACTAGAATCTGACCAACCCAGCAAGAAATGTTCACAGCAGCTGCAAGGAAGTGGCCCAAATAGAAAAGTGGACCGGGGTCTGCTCTCCCCTTCCTGGCATGAAATGGGGAAAGATGGTCCCACACCAAGCATGCTGCTTGGTTGCCCCTCTGCAGTGGCAGGTCTCCACTGTGTCATTACCAGCCCTTCTGCCCACTCCTAATTGCTCAGAAGAGGGATAATTTCCTCAGCAGCCATTGTCAACCGCATGTGGGCTGAATAGACGCCGAAATGGTAAGGGTAAATGGGGCAGAGACAATGAAAAGTCATTTTCGATCCGGAGCCCGAGTAAACATGCTGTATGGTGCTTCTTCGTGCATCCTGCCCAGCCCCTCCACAGCCTGAATGCCCTCCCAAGATCTGCCCTGTCCCCTAGGGGGCCAGGCGGGCCTGCATGCCTAGGTCCAAGGAGGCCCAGTTCTGTGCCACCCTCTTCCCATGGCTCCCTGGTCAATCACTTTAAAGAATGAAAAGGCAAGAAGCAAAAGGAACGTGGAGGATGGACGTGAAAACCAGCAAAAGTTTCCCCATATGTGAATTCCTGTGTGAATTTGAAGTCATGTGTGGAAATGGGCATGTATCTGACCATGCACCCTTCAAAAAGCAGAACTGATGTCTAGCAAAAATGGCGTGCAGCACCTAGTGTGCCATCCAGGAGAGAAATACACAGGTGCAGCAGCTAGGACCATCTGCAGGACAGGGTGCACAGATGAGGGCTCGTGGTGGGAGGTAGGGGAGGAAGTACCAACCCCTCCCCCTCCCTAGGTAGTGTTGGAGCCTGTGGACTCTGCTGAAGGATTGGCCACCCGAGGTGTCTCACCTGACCAGTCCCCTCTGAATTGGAAAACAAAGGTGCCCCAGGGTTGGACTCTGCACCTTTTAGATCCATGAAAACACAGAGTGAGCCAAGAAGGCTGAGTCCCTTACATCTTAGAGGCCCAGATGGGGAGCAGGATGCAGCCCTGCATCAAGCCACAGGTACCAAGGTGAGCTCCATTGCTCCCCACAGCCAAGGGGGAGGAGGCGTCAATGCCAGGTTCTCCCGGTGGGTGGAAAAACCTTTCTGCACAGCCAGAGCTGCCCAGCCTACTTGAGAACGCCTGCCCCCTGACCATGGCTGGTATCAAGTCTGTGTCCTATTTTCCATTCAGTGCACGTGTCCTCTGAATACAATTTCCACCAGAACTGCTCAGCTGCATCACTCGCCGTCTCCTCTCCCACTTGCTGCCCCCAAGTCTCTCATGTATATGCTGAAATTGCACCCCACCCTCACTGGATGGAGACACCTGCTGGACACTCTTCCAGGGGACTGGAAACCCTTTTATTTGTGCTTGGTTTTGCAGGAAGACCATAACATGCCCCCCAAGAGCTGGAGCCCAGCAGTGACCCTGTCCTCCTTCCCTTGGCCTCCTGGTGAGGACATCTGTTTGTCTGAGCTGCTGGCATCTGAGCCCACATCCCTCCTCCTGCCTGTGCCATGCAAGCAGTACAAGGAAGGCTCAAAAATGGGACCTTGAGAGACCCCTTCCACATCCCCCCATGAGTCTTTGGAGCATCCAGGAGGAGACAGAAACACAAAATCACACCATACTTTATCTGTGGAATCAGATCCAGGAAGAAACCTCTGGACTCAGAATCAAAACGACTTGTCCCAGCTTGAGATATCCGCCCCACCCCCCGTCTTGTCTCTTAACCCAGAGGCTCCCTGGGTACGTTTGGCAGCTCCCCAAGGTCTGCTCGTCAAATCCCAGCCCTGTTTCTTCTAAGAGCACGGGTTGAGATGTTTTTAACTGCAAGAAGCAGACATTTTCTGATGCCAATTCAAAGTCTGAGTTTGTGCCTAGGCTGGCGGGTGCAGGAGTTGCTTCAGTAGAGGCTGTTGTAAGGAGATCCTCCAGAAAAAGCCCCGGGATCCAGGTGGCAAGGAAGTAAGGCGGGCCCTGGGCCCTCTTGGTCTCTGCTCCCCTGTCTCTCACAGCCTATATGATGCCCCATGCATGGGCGTCTCTGTCTCATGCCTTCCCCTAGGGCTGTTCCTCCTTTGTATCTCTCGGCTGACCCAGTGTGGTCAGCTCAACACAGATTTCTTGTGACTCTGGGCTCACCACCAAGTGCCACCAGCACCAAATCTCTCATTAAAAGTTTCCATGAGGAAGTGTGGTTGGGCACTGGCCAGGTCAGTTCAGATCAGCCTCCTGGCCCAGTCCTCTCAGCTATGGGGACAGGGCAGGGTTAGCAGAAGGCAGGGCTGCCTGTCCAGAGCTCTAGGGAGCAGGTGCAGGACAGCCAGCTGGCAGAGGCACTGCATGCTCTAATGGGTTGCTGCAGGCTTCTGCTCTCACCCCTAAGTCCCCAGTTGGAAGGAAAGACTTAGGGAGACATTTATTCAAAAGGTCCCCCACCCGGCCAACCTAACCACCCAGGGCTATTGCCATGACAGCTGGCTTGGTGGCCAGGCAGCGGGGTGCAACCCTGACCAGAACCCTGGGTCCCCTTTTCCTTCCTGTGATGACTGGCAGGGGTAGACCAGGGCCCACCTAACTCTGAGATGAGCCAGAAAGTTCAGTCAAACTGTCTGTGCCTCAGTGACATTTAGCACTCTTCCTTTTCTCCATGAACTGTTAATCAGCGGTGACAAAGCAGCAGGCCTGGCTTGCTGTGAGCATGCACTTGGGGACCCCTCCCCAGACCTCCATTTCCACCTCTCTGAAGGCCTGGGGCCATGTCCTCACCAAGAAACCATGGAAATAGGGGAACTCGGCTAGATATTCATCGTTCCCCAGCTCTGGAAATCCTGCAGATTGAACACTTGAATTTCTACTTAAAAAAAGTTGGAGGCCAGGAGCAGTGACTCACGCCTGTGATCCCAACATTTAGGGAGGCCAAGATGAGAGGATTTCCTGAACCCAGGGGTTTGAGACCAGCTTGGGCAACTTGGCAAGACATCATCTCTACAACAGATCAAAAAATTAGCTAGGAGTTGTGGTGTATACCTGTAGTTCCAGCTACTTAGAAGGCTGAGGTGGAAGAATCGCCTGAGCCCAACAGGTCGAAGCTGTAGTAACTATGATTATACCTCTGTACTCCAGCCTGGGAGACAGGGTGAGACTCCAACCCAAATAAGTAAATAAACAAATAAAATGTGGGTGCCAAACATAATGTGGCAAAGAGTTTTCCTGGGTACATTTGGCAACGCAGAGACCCTGGAGGCTTATGTCAAAATCCTTGGATTTGAGAGCTGGCAGGGACCGTGAGATTCATGGGCAGCTGGAATGATATAAAATGAACTTAGTGTTAAGCCAGTAATGTTGGAATAATTCTCCAAACCTATTTCCTCACGTATTGCTCACCACAGACCTGAGAGGCAGGTGGGCCTGATGTTGTCAACCCCATGCACAGAATGGAAAACTGAGGCTCCCAGTGGCTACAGTACTGCTCCCAGAGTTGAAAAACACACCATGGATGAAAGGAGTAACTAACTAATACAGGACTTCTGATTCCTAAATCCACTGCTCTTCCCATATCTCGAAGGTGGTTAGTTTGAATATGGACATTAAATAACATATGGAGGCTGGGCACAGCGGCACACACCTGTAATGCCAGCACTTTGGGAGGCCAAGGTGGGAGGATTGCTTGAGGCCAGGAGTTCAAGACCAGTCTGGGCAACGTAGTGAGATCCCATCTCGATTTTAAGAATAAGTAATGTAAGAACACCTGGGAGTTCATGTGTGTTGTGTTCAATCTATAGCTAGGTGGCCCAGGAATAATCCTGATGCACCATTTCCTGGCTGGGCGTGTGGAAGCCGCATACATCCCTGTGTGCCTCAGTTTCCGTGTGTGAACAACTTAGGATGGCGCTTGGCTTGTGCTTGGGCCCAGCAAGTCTTCTCTTATGCAGGTTTTGTGAAACCTCCCAGACACACAGGTTCCTGCTCAGTGTCAGCTGAACAGGAAGAAGCACCAATATTCGGCGGGAAGCAGCTCTGTCTCTGCACTCATTTCTCTTGTCTGCTTTTAATATCACGGTACTGCCAATCAAACCACATGAAAGGTTTGGGGTGATTTGCCGTGATTACTTATGATCCCCGGCCTGATCTCCACACTGGATGGCAATATAAAATCTTTATTTTTTCCTTCATCTCGCTGCCTCTGCATCTCATTTTCAAATTTCTTTTTTTTTTTTTTTTTTTGGTGCTCTTTGTTTCTGGAAAAAGGTTTTACAAAAGTACTCAGCACTTGGACAGAAAGCCTGTGCTCTCCTCAGAAGGCAGTCCAAGGATCTTCCCATGGTCCTCAGTCATACTGGGCTGGGTTTTCACAAGCAGCAGCAGTGGATCCGGGCCAGGTGCTTCTGACACCAGTGAGCACCACGGCTGCGAGTCCCATCATTAGGACTCATATGCTAATTATGCATCTCTTCTTATGCTTCTCTGCTTCTGCCCTGCTGAAGGCTAGTGAACAATGACAAAAGCTAAAATCGTGACTCTCATTCAGATCTAAAATGACCACGTGACAAAAGATTTTACTTAACTCATTAATTGAATGAGGGAACCGGTAAGATATTATAGCCAGTTCAAAAGAGAAGTCAAAGAACCATACATCTGTTCGGAGTGAAGGAATACTGAGACAGATTTACAAGTGGATGTATCAGTATTTGTACCTGGAGACATCCAGTGTCTTGCTTATTCCTAATTGCCTTACAGCCTCTTTACCTTTTGTCAAAAATAATCTCAAAGAGGCCAGGCAAAGTGACTCATGCCTGTAATCCCAGTACTTTGGGGGGCTGAGGCAAGAGGTTTGCCTGAACCCAGGGATTCAAGACCAGCCTGGGTAACATGGCGAGACCTCTTCTATATAATAAAATAAAAAATTTAGCTGGACGTGGTGGCACACGCCTGTAGTCCCAGCTGTTTGGAAGGCTGAGGGGGAAGGATCATTGCCTGAGCCCAGGAGGTTGAGGCCACGGTAGCCATGATTATGCCACTGCACTACAGCCTGGGTGATAGAGTGAGATGCTGACTCAAAAATAATAACAATCTCAAAGACAGCTCCCCCAGAGGACTTTGTAAGCATTGACCTTGTACCATCATCCTTGGTTCCTTAATGGGACCTGGTCTCACCTGAGCAAGGGAGCATCCACTTCACATGACTCTCAGGGAAAGCCTTGGCTGCAAAAACCTTCCCCAACCAGATCCCAGCAGGAAGGAGGGCAGAGCCTTGTGGAAACTTTACAAATCACTGTATTTCCAGGAAAAGTAGACGTCATAAAAGTTTCTGGATTTGGGGAGGAGGGAGAGCAGACAGTAAAAATCAGATATCATTTTTAAACGGTTCATTTCAGCCAGGCATGGTGGCTCACACTTGTAACCCCAGCACTTTGGAAGGCTGAGGCAAGAGAGGATTGCCTAAGCCTAGGAGTTTTAAGACCTCATCTCTACAAGAAATCAAAAAATATTCCAGGTGTCATGGTGTGCACCTGTAATTCCAGCTACTTGGAAGACTGAGGCAGAAGGATCACCTGAGCCCAGCAGGTTTAGGCTGCGGTAGCTGTGATCATGCCACTGCACTCCGGCTTGGGCAACAGTGAGACTCTGACTCAAAAAAAAAAGTCTACTAGGTTGTGAAAGGTTACTCGTTACTTAAGAAGAAAGAGACAGGGCTTCCTTATAGAGCCAGAAAATCAAACATTAAAACAATATTTACAACGCTGCAAAAAACCAGTGACGTGTCCCTCACCGGTTCACCCTTCCTCTTTCATTAATTCTTCTTCCACGGGGTCTGGGGTTAGCAGCCCAATGAAGCTGTCTGTTTCTCAACTAAAAATATTCTCAGAAACCCTGGTCAGCCCACTGGGAGGGTCTGAGCATTGTCTGAACAAGGCCATCAGAAGCTTGTCCCAAAGAGTCTGTTCTTGGGGGGTCCATAGTCCGAGATACCTGGTATGGTCCTTTTCTATGGGGCTCTAAGCCTCTTCATCAAAATCCCATTCTCTGGCCTGCAACTGAGTGCAGAGCCTTCAGGCAAACGTCAAAGTAAAGCAGAACCATCTGTAGATGACTGCTCATTTTACAGGAGATAAAATGAAGGTACAAAGAAGTTGAGTAAGCTGCGGGGGCTGGCGTGCACATGTAGTCTCAACTACTCAGGAGGCTGAGGCAGGAGGATTGCTTGAGTCCAGGAGGTCAAGGTATGATGATGTCACTGAACTCCAGCCTGGGCAACACAGCAAGACCATGTCACTTAAAAAAGTGGAGTAGCTTGCCCAAGTCTCCAGAGGTGAGAACCGCCCCCCCAGGCTGCCTGGCCCCCACACCCTAGTCCCACACTCCTGCTGGAAGAGCCCAGGCCTGTGCACCCGGTGCCCTTGGCAAAACCACTTACCTTCTGGACAAAGTCAAACCAGCCTTTCCAGTCCAAAAAAAACTGAGATTCCATAATCAACTCCCCCCTTTCCTTCGAGATGCTGCTGGTAGATGCCCTCCTTCAAGCCAGCCCCAAGAAGCCCGTGATTTGATGTGGTCTTGTTAGATGTGATTCAAGAGAATTTAACTCCAAGATCACCCCCTGTGAACTCCGAGGGGCTGAAGTAGGACTCCTGCAGGACCAATGGTGCCCTTGGTGCACATGAGAAAAAGCAGCCAGGTTGGGAGGGTGCTTTTTTGAAGGGATCACTTGCTATGGCCATGCAGGACAGAACAAAGGGACCACAGATTCCCCCCACCCCCACCCCTGCCTCCTGCAGGGCTGGTCCCTCAGCTGGGAGACCCCCTAGAGACACACCTTTGAGTGCTCCTAATCTGAGGAATGCAGATTCCTAGGGACAAACCCAGACCCACTGCACGGGAATCCCCAAGTAGGGGTCTGGAAATCAGCATTTCTCTGTCCAGCTGACACTTCGAGGAGCACCTACCTCTTTTGCAGGGCCCTTGGCAAGCTGCCTCCACTTTTCCAGAAGTCTCCAGACAAATCCAGAGTGTCCAAAGACAGAGCCCATCAGGTCTTTCTCCTGCAACTCCTGTCTTCCCCAGCCTAATGTCTGTAAGCCCATGGAGTGAGGCTGCACCAGCTTCACAGGGGTCCGAAAGGGAAAGCCCTTTTTGTCCCCACTCGGTGGTTAAAAGGCTATGACCCAGTCCCGGGCTCTACCATACCACACCCCCATGAGCACAACTAGGGAGGCCATGGCACCGATGTGAACTCGTGCCGAGGAGGACACCAAGGTGGGGGTGAAGGCCTGGCATGTGATCAGACAAAAGCAGGACTCTCTGGCTGCACTGGAGGCCAGGCATTGGGAGGAAAAGAGAAGGGTACCCAAGAAAAGGGAGCTTGGAGCAGGGGCGGAGGCCAAGAGGGGAGAGTCCATGACACTGGAGTGAAGGGGCCATGAGTAGAGGAGCTGGTGAGGATGCTAGCTGGAAGGCACTAGCCCTAGAACCCCACATGCCCAGTCAAGGAGGTTAACCTCTCCTGTGAGCATGAGGAACCAACAAAGTTCCACAAAGAACAGTGGTGCCATGAGGGGAATGTGTCAGGGAACAGGGTGGGCAGGGAGAGGGGTACTGCACCAGTCCAAGTGTGACCAGGGCTGCACCACATCAGCAGTCTTGGGATGAAGCAAATGCCGCAGACGTCAGGGACTGTGCAGACAAACGACACAGGCCACATTCAACCAACCGTCACACCAGTGCAGGTTCCAAGGGGAGTCACTGACTGGGCACAAACAAAGCATGCTGGGTTTGCCTTATTGTTGCTTGTTCAGCAGCACACAGGAAATGGTGTTAGTCACAGAAAGGCTAAGTCCATGAGTAACAAATCTGTTTTCTATATTTCACTGTTTCCAAGGAAAGGAAAACGCAAACTAATCTTAGCTTTAAAAAAAAATGGGGCACTGGGCACCAAGAGATTACCATCTTCTCAGGCCAGTGTGTCTCCTGCAGGGGATAAGGCTGATAAGGCAGGCAGGTGTTTCAGCAGTGAGCCAGGGACACTGTCAAGGGAAACGCCCATTGTGACTGAAGCAGGGGTGTTGGCCAGCCTGTTCCATGCACTGTCTGGGTTTGGAGAAGTCCCCCTCCCTGAGAGCCCAGATGCACGATTGGGATGCGTCAGATTGAAGGTGCAGCCGCAAACCCACCACAGCCATGGTGGGACACACAGGCATGTGCACCCTCACCTCGTGCACAATTCATGTGTCACTGGGGACACCAAGGATCCATGATTGTTATGTGTCATTCTGATCCTCCCTCTTTGACTTAGTCATTCAACCCAGGCCCTCAGTTCCCAAATACAAAAAAGCAATTTTATTTTTAAGTTAATGAGCTTCAATTTGGTTCGATTTTCCGTAATGGCCCCAGGAGCTCATGGGAGATTTGCTGCTCTGCGACATCGTTAAGCCCTGGTGGTAGGTCCCGCTCCACCTGTTACAAACCATATATGTGTGGTCATGATGTTGCCTGCAGACATGGGGATGTGGCAGATCCTTCATTTTTCACAACTCTTTCCTCTGAACAGAAGAGTGATGTTTTTCCGCAACCTGTATAAATCAACCAAATGAAAAGATATACCTGTAGCATCCCAGTGCCTGGGGCTACAGTTTCTCTTTGAAAAGTAAACTTTCAGGTTGAGCTGTGGAGGCAGTACCTGGAGGCTGACAACTCCATGGAAACCTGCCCCCACCTCACCAGCTGGTCGCTCCTGTCTTGCAGGTGATCTTCAGCAAGTACTGCAACTCCAGTGACATCATGGACCTGTTTTGCATCGCCACTGGCCTACCTAGGTGAGTACCCATCCGTGGGCTCTGCTGGGGGACACCATGTGGCCTCCACGCCTCCTCGACTGACCTTAAGAGGAATGTGCTTGGGAAGGACGGGATGGAGCACACAGGGCCCCATGGACCTCACCTTCTACACAGGGGTCTTTCAAAACCACGAACGAAATCCCAGATCAGGCTTCGCTGCAGTCTCCACATCTGCCTGCAGCAGAACTGCCCTCTTGAGTTTGGGTTTTCTTTTTTTTTTCCTTTCATTTCTTCATTCACTTTTGGAGAAAGGAGGGTGGTTGTGTTTGGGTTTGGTCCCCAGCCTTACGTCACCCAAAGGTGGCCTTTCTGTCTCAGGGATCCTGTCCCAGGTTAGTACTGGGCAAATGACTGACTTCAAGAATGAGTTGGAAAGACTGGTAATCTACCTTATAGAGTAATCAGAATTCCCGAAGAGTGATTTACCTCAGTCAGTAGTACAGTAGAGTACATGCATTTTCTGATTATAAGCATTCTAACTTTATGACTATAAAGGGTGATCAGGAGTAGTTTATCTTTGGAATTAACTTTAAAGTTAGGATTGAGGTAGAGAAAGGTGATTGAAATTTTTCACAGACAGGTAAGAAAAGGGAGACCTGAGAGATGAAGTTATGTGCCATTTCAGGAACATAAATGGCAGTTTGTAGCAGTAAAAAGAGCCCACAGCTCAGGGCATCTTTGGGCACCATATATTAAGCACTGTACTAATATGTTACTCTTCATAACAACCCGAGGATTCGGACATCACATCCATTGCACAGATTTTTAAAATTCATAACTGGAGATCAGAGGGCTTAAGTAACTTGGCCAAGGTAACACGGTTTATAAACACCTGAAAGATGAGAGGCTGGAGGAAGATTCATCTTAACCATTTTGTAGGAGAGATGTGTGCAGTTCATATGAACTCTCAAAGAAACTGGAAGTAGAAAGGCAAACTGAATTCATAATCTGCTGATAAAAATGTTAATTTCTATTTTACCACAGGTTTTTTTAATCTCCTGACTCAATAAATTAGACTTGCTCCAGTTCCCATTTTAAATTATTTAAACATCTACAAGCACTTAGAGTTACACACAGCCATTAAATTTTTATTCACAAGCAGAGTCTCAGGGTCCTGAACGTTCTTCCTGTCCACCAGCCCTTGGCCAGGCTGGTACTGGGACTGTGTTCTGGTTCTTTCAGGGTTCCATCCTCATGTGAGAACCACATTCAAGTATGTGTCCCAGAGCACATTTTGGGTGAAAACACGGGTTTGCCTTGGGTGTGTTTTTCAGAAACACAACCATCTCCCTGCTGACCACAGACGACGCCATGGTCTCCATCGATCCCACCATGCCTGCAAATTCAGAACGGTAAGAGGCTCCAGCCACGATGTCAGCTGGCTCTTCTCACTCTTCTCCTGGTGTGTCTGATACCTCTCTACGTGGCATGTGAAAGTTTCTATGATTTTAAAAAATATACTACTACAGGAAAGTCTGAATTTAAAGCAGAGATGGGCCAGGTGCCGTGGCTCATGCCTGTGAATCACAACACTTTGAGAGGCTGAGGTGGGAAGATTGCTTGAGGCCAAGATTTGGAATCAACCTGAATCACAGAGTGAGACCCCAGCTAATTAAACTTTTTTAATTAGCCAGAAATGGTGGTGTGTCTGTAGTCCCAGCTACTCAGGAGGCTGAGGCAAGAGAATCGCTTGAGCCCAGGAGTTCAAAGCTGCAGTGGGCTATGATCATGCCACTGCACCCCAGCCTGGATGACAGAGAGAAACCCCATCTCTAATTTTTTTTTTAAGTGAATGAATAAATAATAAATAATGCAGAAAAGGAGGAGTGAGGGTGAGAGGGTGTGTGGAAGTTTGCTTGAACTTATTCCTTTGTAGAAGAGCTAGTCAATTTCCAAGATAATAACATTGGTAAGCATGGCTCTCCATCCACTTCTCAACAGGAACCCATGAAAAGGTATTGCACAGATGGGGAAACTGAGGAACGGAGGGTGAGCAAGAGTGGTAGAACCAGGCCCCAGGATCCCTGCATGCACCTCAGGAAGGATGGGAGAGATTCCCAGACCAGAACCCTTAGGGACATTTAAAGTTTACCCAACTGGTGCCTGTCACTTTCCCACTTTCTGCTGGGAAAGTGATGCATGCCAGAAGATTCTATGCACAGAAGGGGGAAGGAGGCTGGGGGTACAGAAGGAACAGATGGGGGAGGCCTGGCAAGTCAACAGGAGTCAGGGTAAATGCCTTTGTGAATGTCTGAAATAGGTAAAGAGGACAAGGTGTGACCCAAGGAAGGACTGAGCAGGACCCCTCAGGTCGGTGACCCGCCCCATGTGGAATGGCCTGAGAGTCCACAGCAGTCTCTAATTTAAATTATAAAATGGGGGGGGGGAAACAGGTGAGCCATTGGGCATGGGGTGCCCCTTAGGATCCCTCTGTCTCTCCTCCTCACTGAGCCCTCTGAGGGACTCCATAGTAGCTATGGAGACACTTGTTCATTTGGTCATCAAGGTGTTCTGCAGCCAGGTCTGAGCCCACAGGAAGAAACATGTGCCAGGCAGTCTTAATGATAACATTGACTATTTGGGCTCCACTGATGGGATAATCTGGGACCTCTACTTAGGTCCCCAAGAGCTTTCTCCAACCCAAGGAATACCATAGCTTTTCTCCTTCCTCCTGTGCCCAGAACACAACTTTTCTCTTTTGTCCTGTCCCCAGAAGTCTGCTGTCCTCACCAGTGCGGTCCCTGCGGACGTGGCCAGTGCTGTCCTAATCAGTGAGGTTTCAGTGGACTATGGCTGGGCCTGTCCCAGTCAGCGAGGGCCCAGTGGACCATAACCAGCTCTCTCCTCCTCAGTGATGTTCCAGGGGCCATGGCCAACACTTTTCTGGCCAGCTGCCTTCCCTTTTACCCCGAGGTCTCGGTCAGGCCTCCTCCCTCTCCGGCTGTTCCCATGGGTCTCGCCTCCAGCCCCTAGCCAGGAAGACCATCTTCTGCCCCCACACCCACTGGCTCCGATTCCAGGCTTCTGGACTCCCCCAAAGGCACAATGCTAATTGTCTCCCCAAAGACTCAGAGAGTCTTGCGAATCTCAACATGAGCTGCGGCCCCACTGGGTCTCGCTTCAGAAGGAAGCTGACTGTGTGACCCTTTACCCCTGACATCCACAGACTAAAAGGATCTCATGAGAGGGAATTCCACTTAAATCAGCCTCGTCTGTGCAAGCCAGGTCTCTGACTGAGGAAAGCCACATTTCCTGAATTTAATGAAAACAATTTGCCGAGGTATTCAAAGCAGGTAGGAAATAAGGGTAGCCCATCTGGACCTCTGCTCTGGCCCCAAGTGCCTCACCAATGAAAGAGAGCTGCAGAAACACGAGAAAAAACCCTCGAAAGCCCAAAGAGCCCAAATATCTGAAACACTCTCCCGTGAGATACCAAAATAAATGAGTTTCTGATATAGAGATAGAGACAGAGACAGATGGGGATACTATAGTGGATATCCATAACCACTATATATCCTAGTATATATAGTGGATATGGATATAGATGATATGGATACAGATATAGATGCAGATATAGAGTGTGTAAATATGGATATGAGTATGGATATAGCTATAACCAAATATGGATAATGTAGATCTGGATACGGATGTAGATGTGGATGTGGATTTAGATACAGATATAGCTGGATATGATACAGATGTAGATGATGTGAATGTGGATTTAGATAAAGGTGTCACCAAATATGGATAATGTAAGCTTGAATATAGATACAGATGTGGATATAGAAGGTATAAGTGTGGATATGGATATAACTGGATATGGGGAAGATAGATATGGATATCAGTGTGGATAAAGAGGATATAAATGTGGATATGGATATTGTAGATGTGGATATAGACATTGATGTGGATATGGATTTAGATATAGATATAGCTGGACATGAATAATATAGATATGGAAATGGATTTAGATGTGGATGCTGATGTGACTTTGGATACCGTAGCCATGGATTTAGTAATATATAGAGACACCATAGATATGATCATAGATATGATCATGCAGATCTAGTGGGGAGACAAGAATAGACTCTTGTCTTTCATTGTAAACTGATCCTGACTGGGGCAGCACGTGCTGAGAGGTGGATGCATTTGTCCCCCAGGCTGGTCCCCACATCCTGCACCACTGGCTCATTTATCCCTTTTTCCTCTCCTGCCACCCGTGAGTTAGGGCCTGGCTGAGCTCTGAGCAGCCTGTCTCCAGTCTGCCTCTCCCACAAGGCCGCCAAGTTCAACTTGGCCAGACACTGCCTTCTCCGCGGTGGCCTCTTGATCTGGGCCCCACCGACCTCCGCCCCGTGGGTTTCTCCAACTTGTCCCGTGTCTGTCCCTCCCACCACTCACCTTGTTCAGCCCCACGGGATGCTGTTTTCCCAGCTCATCAGCCCCCCGCCCTTCCTGGAGCACTGTCCAAGCTGCCCCGCCCATCCCAGCCTCCTGTCACTCTGCCTCCCCACTGCAGTGCGTGTCTCCATCTGAAATGCTCCCGCCTACTGATCTGATGTTCTTCATTGCCTGCCTGCCCCCCTGGACATCATCTCTGTCGGGTGAAATATGGCCTTTCTCGCAGCTCGGCTCCCAGCTCCTGGGGGAGGTGGTGCACGCTGGGCACTCATAAAGGTGTGCTGAGTGAAGGACTGAGGGAGGGATCCCTGCTCGCATGTGTCTCCCTTTCTCTACTTCCCCAAGCGCCAGTCATCTAAATGACTCCTATTTTCCATGTCATCATATCTGGTTTGGTGCTTTATTTTGAGCCAGTTGTTCTCAGCTGGTGGCAGTTTTGTTCCCCATGGATGCTGGGCCATGTCTGGTTATCCCCACGGGGAAGGAGATGCTCTTATCATCTGGTAGAGTAGAGGCTAGAGGTGCTGTTCAGCATCCTGCAGTGCACAGGACAGGCTCCAGCAAAGACTTGCCTGGTCTATGGCCAAGGTGTCAGCGGTGCTGAGGAGGGGAATCTGGCTTCCGTGGGCTTCCACCGTTTTCTCTCCAGCTACCCAATCTTTTTGAGTTGGGGTCTCACTCTGTCATCCCGGCTAGAGTACAGTGGCACAATCACAGCTCATCACAGCCTCAACCTCCTGGGTTCAAGAGATTCTCTCACCTCAGTCTCCTGAGTAGCTGGGACTACAGGCTCACGCCACCATGCCTGACTAAATTTTTATTTTTTGTAGAGATGAGTTCTCGCTCTGTTGCTCAGGCTTATCCTGAACTCCTGGGCTCAATCAGTCCTCCTACTTAGGCCTCCCAAAGTGCTGGGATTACAGGCACAGCCAGTTGTCCAATCTTCTAACCCTGTAGTTTTCAAACTACTGTGTCAGCATTCCCCTCACGCCTCCCAGGGTTTGTTGAAGCACAGTGCTCTGCCACTCTTTTTCCTTCCCCTTAGTCTCTGGTTCAGCAGCAGGGGCTGGGCCTGGGCATTTGCATTTCTACACATTCCCAGGTGCCAAGAGGAGGCTGGCCCAGGCTTTCCCGCTGCTCTTCCCACCCAGGGCTTTCCCCTCCCCTTCCACGTCCTCGGCCTTTTCCCAGTGGTGTCACTGACTGTTTTTCACCTTGTCTCACCTGTGGTTTCTGCACATCCTCGGCTGCTTCTCCACTCAGCCCTGTGAGCTATAGTCATGCCCCGAAGTTTGCTTCCCAGCCCTGGCTCCTCTCTCCTCCTGTGCCTCAACAGCCCCAGCAAGACTTTGTGGGGTGCCCAGCGTGTCTCTCCTGCATCCTAGCACCAGCTGGCTGTGCCGTCACCCCAGTCCACAAGGGAGAGGACATCCTTGGCTGAGTTTCATCCTGTGAACATGGAAAGAGGGTGCCCAGAGGTTGGAGGGGTGACTGCCTGAGGCCCCACGCTGCCTGGTGACCCTGACCCTGGAAACCCACCTCCTAGTGTCCAGGCCCAGGGCATCCTCTGGCAGAAAGTGTGTGAGTGAGGTGCATGTCTGGTTGTGCTTTCAAGTATAAGTGTGCACGTTCATTCGCCCATTTGCACAGCGTCCTGCAAGCCAGTTCAACTACACAGTGGCTTTCAGTCCTGGCTACAGAATAAAACCACTCAGGGATTTTTAAAAAGGTACCAGTGGATGCTCAGACCCCTCCTAGAATCAATTAAATCCAGATTTTTAGAATTTTTTTTTTTTGAGTTGGAGTCCCACTCTTGTCACCCAGGCTGGAGTGCAGTGGCATGCTCACAGCCACTGCAGCCTCAACCTACTGGGCTTAGGCTGTCCTTCGGCCTCAGCCTTCCAAGTAACTGAAACTACAGATGCAAGCCACCATGCCCAGCTAGTTTTTGTGATTTATCGTAGAGACGAGATCTCACCAAGTTACCCAGGCTGGTCTCAAACCCCTGGGTTCAGGTAATCCTCTCACCCTGGCCTCCTAAAGTGCTGGGATTATAAGCTGAGTCACCACGCCTGGCCAGATTTTTTTTTTGAGTCAGGGCCTCATTCTGTTATGCAGGCTGGAGTGCAGTGGCACAATCACAGTTCACTGTAGCCTCGATCTCCTGGGCTCAAGTGGTCCTTCCACCTCAGCTTCCCAAGCAGCTGGGAGTACAGGTGCACACCACGACACCCAGCTAGCTTTTAAATTTTTTTCGTAAAGACGAGGTCTCACTATGTTGCCCAGGCCAATCTGGAACTCCTGGGATCAAGCAGTCCTCCAGTCTTGGACTCTCTCAAAGTGCTGAGATTATAGGCATGAGCCACCACGTCCAGCTGGAATTTTTAGAGATTATTTTTGAGGCTTCACAAGAGAGTCCAGCATGCAGCCTGGGGGAGAACCGCCGATGTCACGTGGAAAACCCAAAATCTCACTTTTGATACAAGGAGGGTGCCCAGCCCTGTAGTGACCAGAGTGTCATGTCCGCCGGACCCAGGGCCTTCCCTTCCTGGGATGTGCTATTAAACCCTTTATTTCTCCCTAGCCATCTCTGAGCTAGTTAGTTCAGAAGCCACAGCAGCCATTGGTTGGCCAGGTCGTGTCTCTCTTTAGCTTCCTCTGCCTCTAAAAATGCCGGGAGTCACTTGGTGTGGGCTTGATCACTTCTTGGCCTCCCATCCTTGGTCTCAGGAATCACATCTAGGGAAGGGACTCTCCTGCAGGCAGCTGGGAGCACCCAGCATACTTAGATTCTTCCCAGTCTCACGGCCACAGGCAGGCTTTTCGTGAAATTGTCTGCCAGCTCTGACCTCTGTACTAGTCAGAAGGGGTGGTCCCGGTCGCCCTGTCTCTCACAGCTGAGAACTCTTTGGCTCCTTCCCTATCCTGCACCTCAAACCAAAAATTATGTCATTTCAATGCTTCTTTCAAAATGCTTCTTGCCATAATGTCTTCCTATAGATTGTTGCAGCCGGCCCCTAGTGTAGACCGCCACATCCCACAAACGAATGTTTGTGCCTCTTGTTAACCCTTCACAATAAGTCCTTCCTCGAGTCCTGCCTGCCTTTCAGAAAACTGGCCTTTCAGACCATTGCTCCCCGGCAGAGTTCTTCAGCGGCGTGTTGGCCACTGCAAGTTTACCCAGATCCCTGCCTCTGGAAAGTCTGGCCCAGATCCACGGTCATATACTTGCCTCCAACTCTGCTGAGCTGCATGAGTACCCACCCTAGCCAGGCTAACATCCGGGCACTTCCCCACCTCTGCACACCATCTGTCTTCCTGCCCCAACTCCCCATCCCAAGGCCCCTCCTATGGCCGGGAACCCACTCACAGCTGCCTGACCCTTCCTAGGCTTCCTGAATGTTTGGTGCAATCTGGAGCCCATTCAGACTAGCATCTTAAATAACCTGGGACATATTTCCAGAAGCCAGAGGGGCTCTAAAAGAACAATAGGCTGATTAGCTTCCGCTCTCGTTAAGAGCTGGCAAGAGAGATGATTGATGACTAAACAACCGCGACGCCTACTGCCCAACAAACATAAATAGACATGGCCTAACTGATCAAATAATGCTACAATTTTCCCCCTCGGAGGGACCAGTCTGACTGAAGCTCTCCCTCCCGATCAGGGAAGCATTCTGGATGCCATGACGTCCAGCGGACATGTGCATCGCTTCTTGACAACTCCACCCCTCCTGTTTCTGGGTCACAACTGCTTCGAGATCCAGTCGAAGGAGAAAAACACACAGTGCAGTAGCATGAGAAAAAATGGGGCATATGGAGAGAGGAGAGAGCCAGGATGACTTGGCACATGTGTGACACACACAGACGCTCCTCTCATTTCCGACTTCAGCCAATTTGAGATGCGGGTTGCCTTCCACGGGATGAGATAATTATGCACTTGCAAGGACAGCACATGCGCCTGTTCCAACTCAGGATAAGTGCTTCCTAGATTCCCAGAGACTCCAGACTTCCTCCTCCCACTAAATGTGTTTTAAAAGAGGTCTTAGAGCCCAGGAGTTCGATCTTAGAAAAAGACAAATACAGTCAAAGTCCAAGGCAAGTTCATCCCTTTCAAAGAGGGAGTGCTCTGTATTCTATTTGTTGCTGAGGAGGAGAAGGATGAGAATGCAACTAAATTTAGACTGAGCCAGGAGTCCTATCATAGGACCAGCATAACTGGTTCTGAGAAACAAGAGGCTTAAGTAACTGGGAGCTGCGACTAATCTTGAATGGCCAAGAAATGCAGCCCAGGGATCTCCTGGTTACCACCACCCCTCCTCCCACCTTCAGTACTGATTTTAGGGGCCAAAGGATGGGAAAGGAAGAGAGGAAAGAAAAGTCCTTGCTGCCCCCTTAGAGGAAGGAGGGAGGAGAGGGAAGGAGGGGCAGCCCCTTCCTGCTGCCTTCCTGCCCTGGCTTCCTCTCTGCCCACTGTGCAGTGAGTGCAGCTCAGGGCAGGAGCCAGAGAGACAGAGAGACAGAAGGGAGCGGGGAGAGGAGAAAGAGGAAACAGAGAGGAGGACCCACACCTGGCTTCTCTGTCCTCTCTTCCCTCTGTCCTCCCAGCTATGGATCCTTCCCAGACAGCTCTGACACCCAAGTCCGAGCATGGGCTCTGCTCCAAAGCCTACGTCATCCTCACTGGCCACCGTGATGCTGTCATCGAAGCACCTAACCTCCCGTAATTTGAGCTTGGGGACCATGGACTTGCCCAGCTGAGCACCAGAGTCGGGGCTAAAGAGGCCTCACAACCAATGCTGACCAAGGTCCCTCCCCTCCCTTGGAGGACTCTGCCCCACGCACAAGGCCACATTTCATTCCAAACATCACTTAGGACAGAGTCTCTGGAGAGAAATGAGCCCCCCACTGCCAAAGGTCTCTCAAGCCCCAGTACTGATTCCAGGGAGAGATGTGAGGGTGTGGATCCACTTCTCGACGTTCCATGCAAGCAGACGTTGTGGGGTGAGGCGAGAGCTGCCTGCCCACCAACCCCTCCGCCACGCATATTTATTTTTTCACTTTATCTGTGTTTAAAATTGTAAAGCTTCCCATGTTTCCTATAACCATTAAACCACAAGTATGACCCCCAGCTAGTCGCAGTTAGCAGCTTGGTGTGTATATCCCTCCACATTCTCTGCTGCCTTTTTTGCTAAATGAGTTCATTCTCTATAACTCTGGAACTTGCTGTTTTGACCCAGTGAGAAGTCATGGGCCAGGTCAGCACTCGCACACTTATCTTCATCTTTCTGACAATAGCATGACTCCCCTGCATCTCAGTCAGTCCCGGTTTAAACAGCAGACATCGACTTCTCACAGTTCTGGGGACTAAAGTCCTAGATCAGGGTATCCGCAGATTCTGTTCCTTCCTGGTGTGCAGATAGCTGTCTTCTCGCTGTGTCCTCACATGGAAGAGCAAGGAAGGACACTGATGCCTTCATCGCCTTGTGAAGACACCAGTCCCATCACAGGAATGCCACCCTCATGACCTCATCCAAGCCCAGTCACCTCCCAAAGACCCCAATGCTGGACGGGGTGCAGTGTGCTGCTCTGCGGATTCTTTGACTTTGTCACAGAAAAGCATTTCAGAGTTAGTCCCAAGTATAGTTTAAGACAGAATTTATTAGAAAGAAGCATTCCTAAGAGCAAGCACAGGTCCCTTAAGACAAGGTACATGCTTGCTTTTAATAAGAAGTTTTATCTACTTTTACAACCATGACTAAGCAAACCATGAACTAAGAGCGGTGGGCTGCAGGTGTCTGGTCACGAGTTTTGATCACCATCTCTCCACCTTCTGAGGTCATAGGGACCTTCTTCTAGATAATTGAACTTACTGCCTAACTAGACTTGGGCTTTTCTTAGAACATCGTGTTACATGTATTGGGTAATTCCCTATTGCTTCTGTGATTTCCTGCACTGGTAGATCCACATTCCAGCCAGCAAGGTGGTCAGGTCTGGTCAGTTCAGTGAAGGTTGTGTACTCATAGAAAAATGTCTGACCGCTTACCCTATTTTAATTTAAATTACCCACAAGAAACTCATCTATCTATGTCTGACCTGCACTGAATAACCTGCCTCAGTCCCACCTCCTAATACCATCCCACTGGGGACAAGGGCATCACCATAGGAGTTCAGGGTGGGGGTTCACCCACATTCAGTCCAGAGCACCACAGGATGGCTAGTATGTCATCCTCTCTGTGGAGAGGTGCCCAGACTGAGTGTGGTGATGCACGTCCTTTCAACCCATATTTGAAAGTGGAATGCCAGTTCCATAAGGGCAGGAGCATTTTGGTCTCATTCACTATTATGTCACCAGCATCTGACTATACTGAGCACTCAGTAAAAAATGGAGAGAATGAATGAATGTACAAGTGGCATCTGACTAGCTCCCCAAGTGCCCATGTCTCGTTTTTATACATTTGTTCCTGAATTCATTTGCTGAGAAAAAAAGATTTACATTTTAGTGGGTGTTGCTAGACTGCGTTCCCTAAGATGGTGACAATTTATGCCCCATACGTCATAGCAACATCCATGACGGCTGCTTTCCTGCGTTCTCGCAGCACTCCTGTCATCGGGCTTCAAAATTTCACTAAACTGCTGTGTAAAAGAGCAGCATCCCATGAGGTCTCTGATGTTCTTTCCACTCCTCGTGGCCCATCCCCGTTCCTGTCTTTGTCTGTTTCCCACTGGCTCGTCTTTTCCTGCCCCTTTGCCAGAGGCCGCTGTGTGCGCATGACAGTGACCTTTCGTCTGGCACACACATTGCCAATATTACCTTCCCATCCACTTTGATCTCGTGATTACGAGGGGTGACATCACCGAGATACTGATGCTTTTGTGACTGAGTCACTGTCACCATCCTCTCTTGTTCATGTGAGGGATACGGTCACCATGAGCTCAAACAGAGAGGGCATCCACCTGCACCCTCCAGGTGTCGGGCTGCCAGCAACTCTGTCAGAGCCTGCTAGTCCCAAGTTGACTCTGCACCTTGGATCAGCAATAGTACCGATGGCAAAATGCAGTTCAATGACCAAATACGAGCGTTGCAGAGGAAGTCGATCATTTAAATGATATCCTTAAAAGTCATCTGAATGAGGAAGCACAGAATGGCCAAAGAAACTAATTCCCCCCCAAAATCGCCTAATCCACTGAATTCTAATTCACACCGAGCGCTTATCTCTTCTGCCAGACCGGCAATGAGCTTCTTGAAGCATCTCACAGTGGCACTGTCTTCTCTTTTGCAGCACTCCCTACAAAGTGAGACCTGTGGCCATCAAGCAACTCTCTGGTAAGGCCCTGCTGTCATTTTTTAAATTAAAAGTAAACAAAAAATCTTGAGCCTGCCCTTGTGATTGACTATATAGTAGCTAAGCATTTGAATCTACTGCTGGATACCACTGCAGAATATGAAACTTTGACAACCTTCAGGGTCCCCTCACGCTGTTCTTGAGGACTCAGCAGAGGTCAGATGACATTCCACCCTGGTCTTCTTAGCCCAGCACCTGTCTTCCCTGTGAGCTGCTATGCCCCTACAGGATGCCTTAGGGTGCCTCAGGTTGTCATTATGTTGTGGCATTAGAACCTTTTTCTTTTTAGGTCTTTTGTCACTTTTATTTATGTGTGATTTATACACAGTGCCTATTCTGATGAGCTTTGAAATATGTGTACACCCTGTGACCGTCACCAAAATCAGGACACAGAGCACTTATACCAGCTGGGAAAGTTCTCTCCTGCCCTTTCTGGTTTGTCTTAGGCCACAACCAACCCATTTACAGACACCATCCATTAGATTTGTCTGTTTGAGAGTTTCATGTGAAAGATATTATATAGTTTGTGTACTCTTTTGACTAGACGTAATGTTTTTGAGACTCATCCATGTTGTTGCATGTATAGATAGTCCGTTCCTCTTCGTTGCTAAGTAGAATTCCATGGTGTGGACATACCACAGTATGTTTTCCATTCACTTTTAGATGGACATTTGGGTTATTTCTAGTTTGGGAGCTTTTATGAATAAAGCTGCTGTGAGCATTAAAGTACAAGTATTTGTGGGGACATATACAGAAGGTGCCAACAAATATGTACACATTTTTAAAAAGGAAAAACTGTATTAAAATTGTAATACTCAATATACACCAATAAAGGATGAGTACAAGTCACGTTTGACTGTTGCAATTACAGGAGGTACTCAAAGTGGTTACCATCAGCGTCCACACACTTTTGATTATGGTAAACTAAAAGTAATACATAGATAACATCTCTTAAAATGTATATATATTTTTTGGCACCCCTGATATTTTCATGTACTTTATTTCACTTAAACAAATAACTAAATTCCTAAGATACCTAAGGCCTTGCCAAGTTTTTTATAAAGTTAAATATATACTTAACTGTCTTACTTGAGCATAGGATGGAATAGTCTATAAAATGTCCTCAAACATCAATCTCATCTGACATTTTTCTCATGAGCTGCCTAGGGCATGGATTTTTGGAAGGAATACATGGGGCATATGGTATCCACATGGCATCACTGACTTCTCCAATGTAGAATTATTGTTCAGCCCCTTCCTTACTCTTCTTTGGAAATAAGTCACTAAGTCTAGCCCAAATAGTCAGAGGTTCATTTTCTCTATATAGATATTTATTTTCTCCAGCACCATTTGTTGAAAATATTATTTTTTCCTCCACTGAATAATTAGGACAACTTTGTCCAAAGTCAGTGGACTGAATACATGTGAGTCTTTTTCTGGACTCTGTGTCTTGTTGAATATCCATGTCTGTCCTTAAACCATCAGCACGCTGTCTTGATTACTGTATATTGATAATAGGTCTTAAAAGCAGGTAGGATAAGTCCTCTGGCTTCTTTCATCTTTTCCTAAAATGTTATTGCTTTTATTCTCAGATAAGTTTTAGAATCAGTCTGTCAACTGCTACCAAAAAAAAAAGTCTGCTAGGATTTGATTGAAGTTTCATTACATATACAAAACAATTTGGGAAGAATTAATATCTTAACCATGTTGAGTCTTCTGATTCATGAATATGGTATATCTCTCAATTTATTTGGGTTTCTTTAATGTCTTTCAGTCATGTTTTATAGTTGTCAGTGCAATGTTCTTGAATATATGTTAATAATAAATCCATTACTAAGTACTTTGCATTTTTAATGCTATTGTAAATAGACTTTCTATTATTTCTACATGTATTATTTCTACATTTCAATTTTAAGTAGTTTTTAGTTTACAAAAATTGACTTTTGTGTATTGACCTTGCTAAACTCATTTATTAGTGTGTCTTCTTGTTTTTGTAGATTTTCTATGATCCTGTAGGTGCCTTTCTATAACTGCTAACAGATAATTGCTTCTTTCATTTAAATATTGATTGCCTTTTATTTCTTTAGTGGATTTATTCTCACCTACTGTACTGGCTAGGGTATCCAGAATGATAGAGGAATTGGTGTAAGAGTGGAGATCAATGTTCTTAAATCTTAGAGGAAATGTTTGAAGACCGTCACCATCCATTATGATGTTAGCTATAGCTTTTGGTGTAGATGCCCTTTATCAGGTTGAGGGGCCTTTATTTGTTTGTTCTATTTCTAGTGTGCTAAGAGTTTTAATCATAAATTGGTGTTGAATTTTGTCAAATGTTTTTTCTGCCTCTAGTGAGACAATCATGTTTTTCCCCTGTTGATAGTAAATTATACTGATTGATTTTAAAACTTAAACTAACCTTGCATTCCTAATATAAACTCTATTTGACCATGACATATTATCTTTTTGTTTTGGATTTAATTTGCCAGTGTTTTTGCATCAGTGTTTATGTTCATCTGATTTTGGTATTAGAGTAATTCTGGCCTTATAAAGTGAATTGAGAAGTTTTTCCTCCTCCTCTATTTTCTGGAAGAGTTTGTGTATGGTTGGTATTATTTCTACCCTAAATGTTTGATGAAATTCACCAGTGAATTCATCTGTGCCTAGAGTTTCTTTGTGGAAAGGTTTTCAATGACAAATTCAGTTTGCTTAATATATAAAACTACTCAGATTTTATATTTCTTTGAGGGTTAATTTTAGGAAGAGGTATTTATTTCATCTAAGAATTCATTGGCATTATATAGTTTGAAATATGTCTTTGTTATCCCTTTTATGCCTGCAGAGCTTTAGTGAGATCCCACTTTTCATTCAGGATATTAATAATATGTATCTTCTCTGTTTTTAAGTTAATCATCTAACTAGATTTCCAAGTTTTATTGATTTTTTTTTCAAGCAGCTATTGGTTTTCTTTATTGTTTGTTTCCTAGTTCATTGGTTTTGCCTCTTACCTTTATTAGTTCTTTCCTTCTACTCTCCCCAGGTTTAATTTGCTCTTTTTGTTTGTTTGTTTGTTTTTGCTAGCTTCTAAAGATGGAAGATTGTATCGTTGATTTTAGGCCTTTCTTTTTTAATATAACAATTTAAAGTTAAAGATTTTTCTCTAAGCATACTCTGTCCCATAAATTATCATGTGTTGTATTTTTCTTTTTATTCAACTCAAAATATTTTCTAATTCATCTTGTGGCTTTTTCTCTGATCCATTTTTTATTTATTTAGAACTGTATTATTTAGCTTCCAAATATTTGTGTATTGTTCAGTGTTCTTTGTGTTACTTATTTTTAAGTTAATTCCATTACGACTAAAAAACAGACTCTATGATTTCAGTCTTTTTAAATCTGTTGAAATAGGTGGTTTATCTTGGTGACGATTCTATGTACATCTGGAAGAATGTGTATTCTGCTGTTATGGATGGACATTCTATCAATGTGAATTAGGTTGAGTGGCTGACAGTGCAGTTTAACTTTTTTGTATCTACTTATTTTTTGTCTACTTGTTCTATCAATGACTGAGAGAAGAATATTAAAATATACAACCATTGCTGTGGATTTGTTTATTTCTTTTCTCATTTCTATCAGTTTTTGAACTTCATGCATTTTCAGTTTCTATTACTGGCTACAGACTTGGGGTTATTGTACCTCTCTGATGGAGCAACCCTTATTTATCCTTATGAAAATTTATCCTTATGAAAATTTGCATTTAGGCTGGTCTTGGTGGCTCGGTCTGTAATCCCAGAACGTTGGGAGGCCAAGGCAAGTGAATTGCCTACGCCGTGGGTTTGAGACCAGCCTGGGCAACTTGGCGAGTCCTTGTCTCTACAATAAAAATCAAAAATTAGCCTGGTGTGGTAGTGCGCACCTATAGTTCCAGCTACTTGGAAGGCTGAGGCCGAAGCCCTGCCAGAGCCCAGCAGATTGATGCTGAGGTGGCCGTGAGTGTACCACTGCACTCCAGCCTGGGTGACAGAGTGAGACTCCAGCTCAAAAAAAAAAAAAAAAGGAAAACTTGCCATTTACCCTTAATACTCTTTCATGTTTTAAAGTCTTTTTAATCTCCTATTAATAGCGCCACTTCAGCTTTCTTATGCTTAGAGCTTACATGTTATATCCTTTTTCATTCTTTCAATGTATCCGACTTTATATTTGGAATATATCTCTTATAGGCAGTATTTATCAATTTGAGCCATTTCAGCCTTTTAAATTGATATTTTTAAAACCATCTACATTAAATATAGTTATAGATATGAGTGGATTTAAATCTACTGTCTTGCCATTCACTTTCTATTTCTTCTTTATTTTTTTTCTCTTCCTACTTCTTTTGGATACTGTACATTTTCTAATTCAGTTTTTTCCCTGCTCTTGGTTTATGAGCAACAAATGCTTCTTCATTCTATTTCTTTGTGGCTGTTCTTGGTTTTACAATGTCATTGTCATTAACTTACCACAACCTACCTTTAAATGATATGACCCCACTTGACCTCTGTGTAAGACACCACAGTGTCCTTCCCTTCCTCCTTCTCGTTCTTTGAGCTTTATCAGACATTTTAATTCTACAAGATGTGTTTTTAACCCCACAGTACACTATTACTAATTTTTGCTTCCAACAGTCAATTGTATTTTTCGCTCCATTTCTTGGTGTGGATCCAGGTTTGCATCAGGTGCTGATTTCCCTCCTCCTCCCAAACACCTCTCATCATGCCCCATAGTGCTGGTCTTTGGACAAGAAATTTCTTCACTTTTTGTCTGAAATTTTTTTTACTTCTCCTACATTTTGAAGGAGCATTTTCTTGCCATGTAGATTTTTAGTTTCACAGTTTTTCAGTGCTTTAAATGCTTTTTCGTTGTTTTTTAGCTGGTGTAGCATCCAGTGATAAATTTTATCTTTGTTTCTCTGTAATGTGTCTTTTTTCCTCTAGCTGCTTAAGATTTTCTCCTAACCGCTGGTTTTCAGGAATTTGATTATGATCTCCTTGGTGTGGTTTCCTTTTTGTTTAACCTGCTCAGGGTTCATTGGCTTTCTTTTTCATCACATTTGGAAATGTCTTCTGCTCTGCCTTCTTTCCCCTTTTTGTGTCCCTAATTAACAGAATGGCAGACAGCCTGATGGTGTCCCTGACTCACTCCGGCTCTGTTTACTTTTTTCCAGTCTCTTCTCTCTGTTTTATTTTTCTTAGATTTTTTGTTGTTGTTGTTGTTGTTGTTATAGCTTTAGTTTCATGGGTCTTCTCATTTGCTGTTAATCTCATTCAGTGAAACTTTCACTTCAGATATTGCATTTTTTTCATCCCTAGGAATTTCATGTTGCTCCATTTTCATATCTTTTGTTTTTGGATCTTCAACTGTCTCCTCACTGCATTCCTATTTCCTTTAAATACCTAGACATAGCTAGAATTCTGTGTTAATACCATTGTCTGCTAGTTCATACTCTCTGCCACAGGTTTTGAGTCTGTCTCTATTTCCTGGTTTTTCTCCTGGCTTTGGGCCATATTTTTTGGATTCTTTCAAATCTAGTACACTTTGATTGAATGCTAATCCTAGTGCGTGTTATCTTTTTGATCACTTGGGTTTTGTTTTCCTCCACTAAAGAGTGTTGGGGACCAGATGTGGTGACTCACATCTGTAATCCCAGCACGTTGGTAGGCCAAGGTAGGTGGATCGTTTGAGTTCAAGAGTGCAAGCCCAGCCTAAGTGGTATAGCAAGACCTCATCTTTACAAAAAAAAAATCAAGAAATTAACTGGGCCTGGTGGCACATGCCTGTGGTCTCAGCTACTTGGGAGGCTGCAGGCAGAAGGATTGCCTGAGCCCATGAGGTTGAGGCTTCAGTGAGCTGTAGTCATACCAGTACACTCTATCCTGGGCAGCAGAGTGAGACCCTTATTCAAAAAAAGAAAAAATGAGAGTGTGTTGGGCTCTACCCTGGCAAAAATCTACTGCCTTTGAAACCTATTTTTAAGCTTTACTAGGATGGTTCTAGAAGGCTCTTGCCCCAAGGATAGTTCAGTCCTACTGAGGCATGATCCCTTTGGGGTCTCCCCCAGACTCCCAGCTGACCACGAAATATCCTCCTCTCCAGCTATTTGGAGCTCAAGCATTTAGAAACGAGATGAGATGTGGCAGGGGCAGATCATGCAGAGCCTCGAAGGTCATTGCAAGGGTGTCAGTTGTTATGTTGCGTGACGTGGGGAGCTACTGGAATGTTTTGAGCAGAGAAGTAACATCATTAGATTTATAGTCTTACATCTTGCTCAGACTGCTGTGTGGAGGTCACGAAGGGAGGCACAGCAGAGGTGAGAGCAGGGAGGCCTGTGGGGAGGCTGCGGCAGCAGTTCCATGGGAGGAGATGGAGGCCCAGGCCGGGGCGGGGGCTGTGAAGGTGGTGAGGAGTCATCAGATTCTTGTATGTTCCGAAGGAAAAGACAAGTGGTTTTCCCCAACCGAGTAGAAGTGGGATATAAAAGCCATGGAGTCAGAGGAGCCTTGGGACCGTCCTGAGCCACGCCAATGCCAGGGATGGAAAGGAGAGAGGCGCTCATGTTGGACGCAGCAGGCATGGCGTGTCTGACGTCAGAGGAGACGTGGGCAGACGAGGTCAAAGGAGGCCGGCGCCCCCTCCCTGCTGTGATGTGCCGGGATGTTGTTGAAGCCTGGGGTTTGGTGAGGTCACCAGGGAGTGAGTGAACCGCAAGGAGGAGGGGCTGGGCCTGAGACGGGCAGAGAGTGGCCGTGGGAAGAAGGACACTGGTGACTGGACGCCATCCAGAGCTGAGGGGTCACAGTGACAAAGCCCTGCAGAAGCCAAGAAACAAGAAGCAAGACAGGCGGGGGCAGGGCAGGACATGACTCAGTGCCGGCAGGAGATGGGAAGAAAAAGTGGGTTTTTGGCAGGGTGCAGCAGCTCCCAGCACTTTGGGAGGCCGAGAAAGAGGATTGTTTGAGACCAGGAGTTCAAGACCAGCCTGGGCTGCATAGTGAGAACTTGTCTCTACAAAAAAAAAAAAAAAATCAAAAAACTGATCAAGTGTGATGGCATGCCTGTAAACCCAGCTACTTGAGAGGCCAAGGCAGGATTACCCGAGCCCAGGATGGCCAGGCTGCAGTGATCGCACCATGATCATACCACTGCACTCTAGCCAGGCAACAGAGTGAGACCCTGATTTTTAAAAAAGAAAATTGAGCTTTTGTGTAACTTTGGGGCCCACCTGGCACCAGTGGAAGGTCGATTTGGGCTCATTAAGGGGAATAACTCAACAAAAGTTAGAATCAATTGCCTAAAGGACGGAGCACACCCTCCCTGGAAGATTCTGACACAGAACTGGTGGGCGGACTGTGAGGGCACCCAGAGGGCAGCTAAGCCCGTGCCCTCTGCAGCCCTCACAAAGCTCAGGTCCTAGTAGCCATGAAAACCATCCTGCAAAGCACAAAGGCTGACATTAAAACCCTGGCAGAGTGTCTTGAGTGAAGGAACAACTTGCAACTTGTCCTTAGGAATTTACTCCCTCTGTGGCAACAACTTCTCCTGGCCCATCTAGCAGCCTCACTTACCAGAGCTGGTCAGCTGTTGCCCAAGTTCAGGAATTAGTTTTGGCAATGCAGCCCTGAGTGCAGGCCAGTAAGTAGCCCCAGTTGCTCTTGAATCAACAGATGACATTTACAATGGTAAGAAGACCCTCAGAAAAGGAAAGAGGAGTCCTGTTTCCACACTAGCATGCAGCCCCACACCTGACCATTCCCAGATCCCCATCCTGGCTGACTCTCAGTGTATTTCAAGAAATGCTTCTTGGCCAGATGCAGTGTCTCACACCTGTAATCCCAGTGCTTTGGGAGGCTGAGGCGAGAGGATTTCCTGAGACCAGTCTGGGCAATTTGGCAAGACCTCATTTCTACAATAAATCAAAAAATTAACCGGGCGTGGTAGCGTGCGCCTGTGGCTTCAGCTACTTGGAAGGCTGAGGCAGAAGGATCGCCTGAGTCCAGCAAGTCGAGGCTATGGTGAGCCGTAATCATGCCACTGCACTCCAGCCTGGGCAACAGTGAGATGCTGACTCAAAAAAAAAAAAGAGAAGAAAAGAAAAAGAAATGCTTCTCATTTGTGTGGGTCAAACTGTGCAATGCTCCAAAGTTTTGCGGTTTTGCTACCTAAATATTCAGGAAATTGTAGAGAAGAGTGTTATCAAAAACATGATTTCTCATAGAAAAGAAAGGTAAGCCAGTCCTGGCCTGTGTCTATACCCCAGGGAGCCACAGAGACTGTTCTTAGGTGAGATAAACAGCCCTGCCCGGAAGAGCAGTGAGTGGCACAGCCTGCTTTCTCCAGCATGGAGCAAGCATGAGACCTTAACAAAAAAAAGAAAGAAGGAAGGAAGGGGGAAAAAGAGGGAGGGAAGGAGGGAAGGAAGGAAGGAAGGAAGATATACTCTTTCCCTAATATTGGGAGACAACCATGTGAATAGACTGTTGTTCTTTTTTGTGAATAAAATAAAGTTAATAGCAGCTACAAAAGCCACAGCACGGGCATCTTTTTATGACAGTAGCTCGGATTATTTTGAAAACCCTTGACTCTTCAGTCATTTTTTGTTTGATGTGAGCAACTCAAACTCCAGTAGGGGTGTTTTCCAGATGATAAAATGCATAATTCCAGTCTCCGACCAGTCTGCCCAAGTGTCCCCTGCCTGCCAAAGCCCACAGAGTAGATGTCTGGTGGAATAATTACCCTCTGTGATCATAGCCCCATGGGGAGGGTACAAGGGTACAAGGCTTTGCCCGGCCTGACCCCTCCTGAGCTGCACTGGGTCACGTGAGACTGTGTGTCGATCTCTTTGGCCAGAGGATTCCTTGCTGCACCCAGAACAGGAAGAAAGCACAGTCACTTTTACAGGCCTTAGAACCCACGCAGCCTCTGTGTCCCACAGGAGAGCAGGTGTGCACGTGACTTTCTCAGGAGCAGCAGCCGTTGGGTCGTTGAGTCACACTTAAACTAAGGGATGGCATCTTCAACTTCAGTGTTAAAAATAGGATGCTAGCCGGGCTCCGTGGCTCAATCTGTAATCCCGCGCCTTTGGGAGGCTGAGGTGAGTGGATTGCCTGAGCCCGTGGGTTCGAGACCCGCCTGGGCAACTTGGCAAGACCTCATCTCTACAGTCATTCAAAAACTAGCCGGGCGTGGTAGCGCGTGCCTGTGGTTCCAGCTACTTGGAAGGCTGAGGCGGAAGGATCGCCGGAGCCCAGCAGGTCGAGGCTGCGGTGGCCGGGAGCAGCCACTGCACTCCAGTCTGGGTGAGAGTGAGACTCCAACTCAAAAAGAAAAAGAACAAGATAAAAATAGGATGCTGCTGTAGGGGTGTGGGTTCTGCTATTTCTCCTCCACATCCTTGCCTACCCTAGGACCCAGGACAAGGTCTCTAGTAGCACACACCCCACCCAGCCGCACCTCTGCCAGCCTCTGCATCAGGCTTGGCCTGGGAGAGGCCCCACAGATCCCACCCGGCATTCTGCCTCCCTGGCCAGAGACCTTGAGTGACTTAGGGCCTTCCTGTCTCCAGCAGCCTCACTGTTATGGCTGTTGCCAGAGGCCAATGAAAGGGAGTCACAAAGACACCTCAGGAACATTCACAGTGCTTGTGCTTCTGCAAGCCAAAGGTGACAGGTGGCCGCAGGAGGGGAGGGGCAGGCTGGCTGACTGTGTCTAGTGGCTTGCCAAAGTCTCAGTGCCCTGAAACGCTGTATCTGAAGAGGTTTCAGGGACAGCAACGGGACCCCAGGGCTGCCCTGTGGAGAGGTCCCCCAGAAGGTGACCAAATGCTTCAAAGGTCCAACCATAGTCCACATGAAGGTACACTGTAAATGTAAAATCACAGAGTTTTGAAGATTTAGTATGAGGAAAAGGTTATAAACTAACTGAATAATCTGATATTGATTTCATGTTTTCTTATTGATATATAATTCATGAAACATAAAGCCCACCATCTTAAAATGTAAAAATTTAGTCATTTTTGGCATATTCACTTTATAGTGCCACCATCCTCATGATCTAATTCCAGAACTTTCCATTGCCCCAAAGAGAACCCCATGCCTTTTAGCAGTTAGTTCCCATTCCCTTCGCCCTTCCCCACAGCCCCTGGCAACCACTGATCTACTTTCTGTCTGTAAATGTGCCTATTCTGGACATTTCATATAATGGAATTCGTAGCCTTATTGTGTCTGGTTTCTTTGGCTTAGCTTAATGCAAGATTTACCACATTGTAGCGTGTACTAGTACTTTATTCCTTTTATGACTGAATGACGTTCCATCGTATGTGTTACATTTTGTTTATCCTTTCTTCAGTTAATGGACATTTGGGTTGTGTCCACTTTTTGGCTGTTGTGAATGATGCTGCTGTGAACGTTTGTGGTCAAATGTTTGTGTGAATGATGCATGTTGAAATGAGACATCTCCAGGTATATTGGGTTAAATAAAATATTTAAAATGTTTTTAAGTCTAGCCTCCTTGAAGGAAAGGGCCTGAGAGAAGGGCTGAATGTTCACCGACAGTGTGCCAAATGCTACTGTTGCCCTAGGCTGGCCCTTCCTGGAGACCGCTACATCCTGGGTGACCCCTCTCTTACCCAATAATGGCATCCTCCTCCAAACCGAGTCCCCTGCTTGAGGACTTCCTCTGTGCAGGCCACACTGGAAGTGTTGGGGAATTACCACCTGTCATTAGCCCTCTCGATGAGAGAGGGAGCCATTGGACACATGCTTGGCTTCCTTGTTCTGCCATGGAGCAGTTCTCTGACAAAGTAGCTCAAAGGGACCCAGAACTGTCACCTGTTTGATAGCTCACTCTTTGTGAGCTTTCTTCCCTTCCTCACCTCAATTCCCCACTCCCTCCCAGGGCTTCCTGGGGTCACCTCCAAAGATGCCAGTGGCACCCAGCTCCTTATCTCCGGTTTGCCTTTTGAGGGTCTCAAACTAAGAGCCTTGGACTTGGGAAGGGGAATTTAAGAGTAACGAATCAGACAAACTGGCTAATTCATTTGTCATTTGGATGAAATAGCCCTAGGAAAAACTACTTAACTGCACTGAGCTTCAATTTCCCTTGCAAAATAGGAATTAGAATGCATACCTTGCAGGGTTCTTAGGAGGAAAAATGAGGTAATTTATGCAAAATGCTTAGCACAGTGCCTGCCACTTGGTAAGTGCTCAATAAATGGTCGCTATCATTTAAAATGACCCAGAGGGCATTTTTAACTGCTGGGGTTATGTCTCTCTGAAATTGCTGAATTTTTAATAGAATGGGAACACTTCCTAACGTCTAATACAACACATGGAGTACTGGCACTGTTTTCTCTTGAAAGTCAAGTTAATGCTTGAAATTTGAGCACAAACATGTTGCTTATGAGAAATAATAATGCTTCTTAATAATATTTTCTATTTTTAGTGCAATTTCATTCCAAAGAGCTTTTTAAGCATAGCCTTGTCATCTTTACTTGCACTATTTTTTAAAACAAAAAGGGTAAAGTGTATAAAATGAAAAATAGCCATTTCTGGAACTGTGTTCACACTCCCCTGGGGGTGGTCTACCCAGTAAAGACAGCATGCCCTACCACACCGCTGTCAGAGATGTGGGTGGCAAACAGCATTCAGAACGCGTATGTCCTGACTACAGATTTTAGTATAGTGAAAATGATGGTATTCGAACATTAGGGTAAGTATCTCATGGCTGCAAACATTTAGACTGCTCACTTTGTCCCTGGGTAATTGTTAGAAACAGACAGATCATATTCAGTCTGTGTCTTGCCTAATGGTACAATGAAATGCACAGATTTCAAGCGTGCAGATTGGCAGGCTTTGATAGAAATGCACACACATGTAACCACCATCCCAATCAAGATGGAGAACACGTCCATCACCCCAGAATACTCCCTTGTGCCTCCTTCAAAGCCAGCCCCTACACAGTAGGAAGCCACTGTCCTGACCTCTGTTACTAAGATTGCTTTACTTGTCCTCGAATATCCCATGGATGGCATCATATAGCATGTGCTTTTCATTGGATCAGAAGTCCCCGTCTACTGCTAGTTTTCAAAGAGTTTTTTGTCAAACATTCTTTAACAGACTGGGCATGGTCGGTCATGCCTGTAATCCCAGCACTTTGGGAGGCCAAAGTGGGAGGATTGCTTGAGCCCAGGAGTTCAAGACCAAACTAGCAACATAGCGAGAACTCGTCTCTATAAAAAAGTAAAAAAATTAGTCAGGTGTGTTGGTGTGCGCCTGTAGTCCCAGCCACTCAGAAGGCTGAGGCAGGAGTTCACCTAAGCATGAGAGGTCAAGGCTGTGGTGAATTGTCATCATGGTACTGCGCTCCAGCCTGAGTAACAGAAACTTTGACTCAAATAAATAAATATATATATATATATTTTTTTTTTTTTTTTACAAAAATGATCTGTTAAATGTTATTAAATGCTCTCTCTGCATCTGATGAGATGAGTTCAGGAATTGTGCTTTTATTCCTAGTTTTCTAATGTTTTTTATCACAATGAGGTATTCAATTTTGTTCCATGTTCTTTTTGCATCTACTGGGATGATTGTATGCTTTTTCTCCTAGATTCTGTTGACATAATGAATTTTACTGATTGATTTTTGAAGTGTTAAAACCACTTTGCTTTCCCAGAGTCAGCCTACTTGTATTCCCAGAAAATATTCCTAGGAAAATACCTAAAAATACATTTAACAAAGATATGGAGGACCTCTTTCCTCATGTATTGATGTGTTCTTTTCATAAATTTCTAGACTTAATTTTCTAATAATATGTCAAGGATTTTGGTGTCTGTGCTTATGTGGGATATCATGTTTTCATATTGGGGTTATGGTGGTCTCATAAAATATGTTGGGAGGTTTTTTTCCTTTTCTATTTTCTGAAAACTTAAATGCAATTTTGGTGTTATTTCTTCCTGTGTCCTTTTACATTTAATGTATTTGTTCATATGGTTAAGAGTAGATCTCCATATAGTTTTTATTGATAACAGGGTTTATTTCTTTGTCCCGCCTTTCTGCTCTCTGTTTCTCTTGAGTTAATTGAATACATTTGTTTTGTTTGGGTTTAGTTTGGTTTTTTTGTGTTTGGATTTTTTTTTTTTAGAGACAAGGTCTCCCTCTGTCACCTAGGCTGGAGTGTTGGCGCTATCATAGCTCACTGCAGCCTTGAACACCTGGGCTCCCGTAATCTTCCCACCTCAGCCCCGACCCACCTCCCTGCCCCAATAGCTGGGACTACAGGCGCAATCCACTACACCCCACCAATTGTTTTATTTTATATAGAAACAGAGTCTCGGCCAGGATCAGTGGCTCAGCCTGTAATCTCAGCACTTTGGGAGGCCAAGGTGAGTGGATTACCTGAGCCCGAGGGTTTGAGACCAGCCTGGGCAACTTGGCAAGACCTCGTCTCTATAATAAATCAAAAATTAGCTGGGCATGGTAGTGTGTGCCTGTAGTTTGGCTACTTGGAAGACTGAAGTGGAAGGATCCTCAGAGCCCAGTGGGTCAATACTGGGGTGGCTGTGAATGTGCCATTGTACTCCAGCCTGGGTGACGAAGTGAGACTCCAACATTAAAAAAAAAGAAAGAAAGAAACAGAGTCTCACTGTGTTGCCCAGGTTGGCCTCCACCTCCTAGCCTCAAGCGAATCTCCCTGTTCAGCATTCCAAAGTGCTGGGATTACAGGTATGTGCCACAATGCCCAGCGTTGTGTTTAATTTTATTCCTTCTGTTGGTGCTTTAGCTACACCTTTTAGCATTATTTTTAGTTGGCTATTACATGTATCACAATATGAATCTTTAAGTTTTTTTAAGTGACAGACTTTATTTTTTAGATTCACAGCAAAATTGAGTGAAAAGTTCAGAGTTCCAACATGTTCCCTCCCAACACCAACATTCAGCCTCTAGCCAGGGGCGCAGTGGCTCAGCCTGTAATCACAGCACTTTGGGAGACCGAGGCGAGAGGATTGCCTGAGCCCAGGGGTTCGAGACGAGCCTGAGCAACTTGGTGAGACCTCGTCTCTACAATAAATAAAAAAAACTAGCCAAGCATGATGGCATGCCTCTGTAGCTCCAGCTACTTGGAAGGCTGAGGTGGAGGGATCACCTAAGCCCAGCAGGTCAAGGCTGTAAGCATGCCACTGCACTGTAAGCATGCCACTGAGGTGACCATAAGCATGCCACTGTACTCCAGCCTGGGCAACAAGAGTGAGACTCCAACTAAAAAAAAAGAAATTCATCCTCTGCCACCATGAACAGCCTGCATCAGACTGTAGATTGGTAACAGTCAGCGAACTTAGTGACACATTATCAGCCAAAGTTCTTAGTGCACATCAGGGTCCATTCTCAGTGTTGTATGCTTTCCGGGTTTTGACAAATGTGTGGTGTCATGTGTCCACCATCACAGTATAATAGAGAGTACTGTGATTTCCCTTACTTACGAACCTTCAAGTTATGAACTTTAACGATGCACACCTGTGTTTTGTATGTATTCTTTCTCTCCACCAGGTGGAGTATAGCCTGGTAAATATATACAGTGCTATATAGCCGATTGTGTTAGTTAAGCACTTAACTTCATTGGACTTAAAACAAATTGGACCTACAAACACACTCTGGGAACAGAACTCATTCATATGTTGGGGGCTTCCTGTAGTTTCCCTGCTCTAAAAACCCCTGTGCTCCAGCTGTTCATACCCTCACCCCCAACCCCTGATCTTCTTACTGTCTCCATAGTTTTGTCTATTCCAGAATGTCACATAGTTGGAATCATACAGAATGCAGTCTTTTCAGATTTTCTTTCACTTACTAATATGTATTTAAGATTCTTCTACGCCTTTATATGGCTTTTTAGCATAGACTCCTATTCCACTTTCTGGATGTACCACAGTTTATCGAATCACTTATTGAAGGGCATCTTAGTTGCTTCCAGGTTTTGGCAATTATGAATAAAGCTGCTATAAATATTCGTGTGCAGGCTTTTGTGTTCACATAAGTTTTCAACTCACGTGGATAAATACCAAGAAGCACAATTGTGGGATCCTATGGGAAAATTATGGTAAGTTCTGTAAGAAGCTGCCAAATGGCCTTCCAAAGTGGCTGCACCATTTTGCATTCCCACCAGCAATACATGAGAGTTCCTGTCGCTCCACATTCCCACCAGTATTTGGTGTTCCAGTGTTTTGGATTTTCACCATTCTGATAAGTATGTTGGTGTGTCTTCTTGTTGTTTTAATTGTCCATGTTCTAATGACATATGATGATGAGCATCTCTTCATATGCTTATTTGCCATCTGTATGTCTTCTTTGCTTGAGGTATCTGTTTAAATCTTTTGTCCATTTTTTAATCATCCTTAACTTTTTATAGTATATTTAAAGTTAATATTGTATCACCTCACATAAAAAATAAGGACATTGGCTGGGCATAGTGGCTCATGCCTATAATCCTTGCACTTTGAGAGGCCAAGGTGAGAGAATTGCTTGAGACCAGACATTCAAAATCAGCCTGGACAACAAAATGAGCCCACGTCTCTACAAAAAGTCAAAAAATTAGCCAGGTATGGCAGTGTGTGCCTGAGTTTCAGCTACTCAGGAGGTTGAGGTGTAAGGATCTCCCGAGCCGAGGAGGTCGAGGCTGCAGTGAGCTGTGATCATGCCACTGCACTCCAACCTGGACAACAGAGCAAGACCCTGAGTCTCAATACATAAATAAATTAGGACATTGCAGCAGTATAATTCTGTTTACTCACCTCCCCTGAAAACCTTTGCAGTATTGCTGCTATACATTTTTTTTCTTTTTTTTTTTTTTTGTCGGAGTCTCACTCTGTTGCCCAGGCTGGAATGCAGTGGCACACTCACGGCCACCACAGCCTTGACCTGCTGGGTTCAAGTAACTGGAATTACAGGCGTGCGCCACCATGCCTGGCTAATTTTTTTTTTAATTTATTGTAGAGACGAGGTCTTACCAAGTTGCCCAGGCTGGTCTCAAACTCCTGGACTCAGGCAATCCTCTCACCCTGACCTCCCAATGTGCTGGGGTTATGGGCATGAGCTACTGCGCCCGGCCTATATACTTTTCATGTACATACATTTTTTTTTTTTTGAATTGGAGTCTCACTCTGTCGCCCAGACTGGAGTGCAGTGGCCGCTCCCGGCCACCGCAGCCTCAACCTGCTAGGCTCCGGCGATCCTTTCACCTCAGCCTTCCAAGTAGCCGGAATTACAGGCAGGCACTACCATAGCCCGGCTTATTTTTTTATTTATTGTAGAGATGAGGTCTCGCTGCCCAGGCGAGTCTTGAACCCGTGGGCTCAGACAATCCACTCACCTCAGCCTCCCAAAGGCGCAGGATTACAGGCTGAGCCACCGAGCCCGGCGTACATACATTTTAAAACCCAAATATAGTATTATAATTTTTGCTTTAAACAACCAGTTGTCTTTTGAGAAAATTATGAAAAGAAACTTAAAGATAATTTTTTAAATAGTTGCCTACATATTTCCCATTTCTGGTGCTTTTATTTCTTCCTGTATATCCCAACTTCCAGCTTGTATTGTATCACTTCAACCTAAAGAATTTCTTTTTCTTTCAACATTTCTTGCAATACAGATCTGCTAGTGACTGATTATTTTAGCTTTTGCTCATTGAAACATGTCTTTATTTTGCCTTCATTTTGAAGAATGGTTTTTCAGGGCATAAAATTCTACATTTGAAGTTTTTTTTGTTGTTGTTTTATTTAAGAAGTTTAAGGATGATGTTTTATTTTCTTTCTAGCCTTCATTGTTTCTGAGGAGAAGTCAGCTTTATTTTATCATTATTCCTCTGTATGGAATGTGTCTTTTTCTCTGGCTGCTTTCAAGTTTTCTTTTGTTTTTCCTTTGTTTTGGGGTTTCAGTAGTTTGACTATGGTGTGCCTCAGTCTGGTTTTCTTTTTATTTATCCTTCTTGGTATCCATTTGAGTTTTCTGGGATTGTAAATTTGTAAAATTTTCAGTCATTATTTCTTATTCAGCACTACCAGCTTCATGGGCGTTTTTCTGCCTGCAAAGAGGTCGTAAGGAGGAGAGGGAGGCATAGGGAGAAATTATACCCAAACATCTGAAATCAGATGTAAACTATGCAAAACATGAAATTCCCCTCTCCAATGTATTATATGTAATGTATTATAGGCACCATTTTTTCTCACTAATTACACATATGTAAGAAAGTTTGCTATTATCTCTCAGGTGATGGTGGCAGTTTTTGTTTTTCGTTTTGTTTTTGTTTTTGTTTTCCTCTGCTCTTCAGATTGGGTAATTTCTATTGTTTTGTCTTTTTATTTTTCTGACTCTTTCTTCTGCTAACTCCAAACTGCTATAAGCAGGTATGTGATTTTTTTATTTCAGATTTTATATTTTTAGACTTTAAAATGTTCACTTGACTCTTATTCATAGATTTCTCTCTTGAGATTCCCTGTCTGTTTACTATTTACTAACATCTTTTTTATTTAGGTTCTTGGACATGTTTATAATGTTGCATTAATGTCTTTATCTGCTAATTTCAATATCTGAGTTATCCAGAGTATATTTTGGTGATTTTCTTTTAACTGTTGGCTATATTTTGCATGTCTTTTTTTTTTGTATACTAACATTATAAATAACACATTGTAGGGATTCTGGATTTTGTTATCTTCCTCTGAAGTGTTGATTTTGTTCTGGCAGTCAGTTAAATTACTGACTGATTACTCTTGAACTTGTAGAAGCTTAGTTTTATGCTTTAGGTTAGGGTATCTCTGGAGTAAGCTTTATAGGGTTTTAGTAGGAAGCCTGAAGTGTTTATCAAGCCCTCTAACTAAACTGACTCAAATTTCAAACTTTGTCTTCTCCACAATAGCTTTAATTATCCTCTTGTGCCCACACGCATGTGCAATTTAGTGATCAACCAAAAAATAGGGTAGTTTATGCAGAATGTGGGTCCCCCCATGATTTCCTTCTTTGGGGGTTCTCTTTTTTATTTCCATCTTCTCTGACAACCTCAAATACTGTCCTCTGGCACCTCAACTAGGTAAACCTGCAACTTTCAACGTAAGTTTTAGCCACCTACACTGTAAGATCACTCTACATCAGGGCATAGAAATTTTCTTCCATTGTTTTATAGCAGCATAGTGCTTAAATTTGTGAATGTGCCATTGTTTATTCTATTGATGGATATTTGTGTTGCTTCCAGTCTTTGGTTATTACAATGATCAGTTGGTTATTTTTAATTTCTCTTGCTACAAACTTTACAACCATGTGCAACTTGCTAAAGCCCACAGATGTAGTAAAACCTTTGGTTTGCAAAAAATGATTCAGTCTTTACTAGATTTTTGCAAACATCCTGTCATTTGTACCATAAGCAATTCGCTTATTGGGTCAGAGTGTATCCTGACAGAATTCTTCCTGGAACCAGTCTTATGAGGTCACTTGATACTAGGTCAAAGCCCCAGACACAGTGAACCAGAGTTGATTCCCTTTGGCTTAACTGTAATTAAACTTTCCCAAAGGGTTATCAGGTTATGGTGACACACACAGGCCATCACGTAATGGACAAAGTCCCACAGCATGTACACAGTATGTACAATCAGCTGTTAGTTCCCAATTCACATTCCTTGGAAGGGCATCCATTGGGGTATTCATATCCCCACCCTTCTTCCTTAGAAGCTCATCCACCATGGGGGAGGGGCCACACAGAAGTAAGACATCTCTGCGACTTTCTGAAGTTGCCATGGATAAATTTTCTCCAACACTCTGCCATAGATAAATGCAGTCCTGTCCCATCTGTGCAGCCCTAAAAGGGAACATGCCTGGGGCAGGGCAGATCAGGTTTGATGATGCTGTGGCTTGGCCATCTCTCAAGATCAAGCAGCTACTGCGGGTTATGAGGAGGATGAAGTAAGTTAACATACACAAACCACTTAGCACAGCACCTAGAGCATAGCAAGAGTTCAGCAGAGGGGTTGTGGTGCCACAATCCGTAAAACAGTCAAGGGAAATGCACGCTAGCTGTCCCAGAGGTACTACCAGCTTCATGGGCATTTTTCTGCCTGCAAAGTAATCCTAAGGGGAGAGGGGGTATGGGGAGGAATTGTACCCAAACATCTGAAATCAGATGTAAACTATGCAAAACATGAAATTCTCTCAAAAACAAAAAGGAAAAAAGCCAGACTAATACCTGTCCTGAGTGCCGCAAGCCTGCAATGTCAAGGCAGAGGCAAGGTGCTCTCCCAAATGTACCATTTGGTTGTCAGGGTCTTCAGTCCATTTTACTTTCTTTGTTACATCTGCATGGCTCAAACACCAATATCTGGGATATTCCCTAGGCTGCTAATAAGCCTGGGCAGGTACTCAACAGGCAGGACAGGTCACAGAAAAGGCTCCTGTGCCTTTAAGAAGCAAGGTGAGGTCACTGTTAATCATATAACTTTATCATGATCCTGAGCTATAAAGGAAATGTCCTCCTGGATCTGAATGTCTGTTTTATGACGTCCATAAACAGTGAACTTCCAATGACTATTCCCTGGGTGAGAATGTCCTTGGCAAGTTGGGCGGTGCAGGGGTGGCTGCAGAGGTCAAGAGAGAGCAGGAGGTGAGTTTTATGCCCCAAGAAGAGGGACAGGGACCCCTCACTCCCTGCCCACAGCCCAGGAGGAAGCCCACGTCATATAGGTTATTTTCCCTAAGGCAGAAGTAAGAAGCCCCTTTCGAAGGGTTGACAGGGTTCTCTTCTGTTTTGTGGATACTTTGGGAAGCACCTGCTGAGTATGTGCTCATCAGAGGATGCCCTGTAGCTCACACTGTGGCTGCAGGTCGAGACTCATTGGGTGAAACACCCCTGTCACACATGTTCCTGGCATGGCAATATGATCCCAGTGGTGTCATGCAACCACAGCCTACCTGGAGAGGGACTGGGATGGATGGTGCACCAGCTCAAAGTCACACCCACATGCCCCAGTGGTATTATTTATTCCATCACAGGGCAAAGGTTTGGGATGAAAATGCCCACACTGACATTCCCAGGTCACTCTCCTCAGCATACAGGTTTGGAGGCCAGAGTATTATACACGAGTTGTGTTTGCATCCAGTAACCCAGGGTAGAAAAGTACTTGTGTGTGTTCAAACCGGCTCAGGAGTGTGCAGGAAGAAAGAATTGTTGCTGTTAGCATTCTCTTCAGCGCAAAATAAAAAGGAGGCAGATGCATCCTCTGACTGGCCAATCTAATTAGTGCATCATGTTAAACTAATCTCTAGAATCAGAATTATGGGTTGGGTTGTACTGTCAATCAGTTAAACCAAATTTTCACATCTTTATGTGACGGGTAGGCACAGGATCTGCCTGCAACCAGTAAACAATTCCTGGAAGCAGTGGGCGAGGCCAAGGCAGGCTCCTTGAACTGCTCGCTGCAGCCCAAGGTGGAGCCAGGTGACAGCTTCTGAGCATCTCATGGGGTGAGGGCAGCCTCTGCCTGGTCGCTCAGGAGATCAATCATGTAACCAGGGCAAATGCCCTTCCTACCACCTCCAGGGCTGAATCCCACCCAGGAAACCAAAGCCTACAGTCCACAGGTTCCTCCTCAGTTCCTCAGTTTGTTTTATGCCAGTCCCCTTGGTTCTGTTCAAGTGGGCGGTTCATGGGCCCCTCTGTTGCAAATCCATGGCCTCAAGCTGGACTGATCTGGCAGTGTGCTAAAATTGGGACTCAGACTCTGACAAACTCCAGGGTTACCCTAGAACTAAACTAAACTCTCCCGTGAGATGTAAGAGACTGCCAGCCTAGCCCAGCATTCACCTGTCAGGTGAGGAGGCCCACGGGACACCGCACCCAGGCACGCTCACTTAGACTTGTCTGGGTGTAGACAGGAAGAAGCAGCCCAGACTTGGTGAAGCCGAAGAGGATCCTACTTAAAGCTCTGTCATTGAGGCTGGCATGGTGGCCCACACCCATAATCCCAGCATTTGGGGAGCCTGAGGATAGAGGATTGCCTGAGCTCAGGGATTCAAGACCAGCCTTGGCAGCTTGGGGAGACCTCGTCTCTACAATAAATCAAAAAATTAGCCAAGTGTGTTGGTATGCACATGTATTTCCAGCTACTTGGAAGGCTGAGGCAGAAGGATCACAAGCCCAGCAGGTTGAGGCTGCGGTGACCAGAAGCGTACCACTACACTCCAGTTGGAGACAGAATGAGACTTTGACTCAAAAAAAAAAGAAACCAAAACACAACAAATTCTGTCATTGTGACTGATCTTTAGGTAGTCAGATCTTTTGACCTTATTAAAGTCCTTGGTGTCTGTGGATAACTTATCAAGAGGCTGGGTACTTGAAATCCACTCTAGTACCCAGACTTGGGGACACCTTTAGATACAATGTTGGCCGCTCTTGTGAGATAGTTTTCTTTGGAGAACATGGGAGTTGCCCTTAAATTTCAACTTGCCCTCCATTGGTTTACATTCATCTGGGCCAGCAGGAGTTAATGCTGATTTCCTTTCCCTCAGTGTCTTATCTTCACTTCTCCCCATTGAGCCCAAAACTTCGAGGTTCAGAGAACCCCTAAAGACCCAGTCATGAGCCAGCATTCCTGGCTATTGATGGTTTTTCTTACAGCTGTTAAATTCTCAAAGTAAAATTACTTGAACATATTTCCATTTAAAAAATTCAAGTTATGCCCTGCAGCTCTTAGTAGAAAAAGAGGTGAGTGTCAGACATAATTTCCAATTTTGCTTATACGATGTGGTTTTGCCACAAAGCCTGGGAAGGACGAACATTTACCGTTAAAACTGTTTGTTGCCCTCAATGCCTGGGGTTTCAGGCTCCCTGAGAATTTTGGAGGCACTTGGGGGAGGGGGTGCTAAAAACCACATTAGGGACAGTGCAGGTGGGATCCACTGCTTCTCAGCCTGGAGGTGATGCCCTGAGCTCAGCCTGTCACCCCAGGGAAGGCAGAAGCCAAAAGGGGAGATCAGAAAGAATGAAAGACTGTCAGGGAACCTCGATGATGCAGCAATAATAATAACAACAGTTAAGCCTGGCAGGGCCTACATGGGCCGGGCTAGGCACTGTGCTGAGCACTTGACACACATGGAGTCACATTTCAGCTTCAAGTTCTGAAATCCCCTGAGAGGAAACCGTGGCCACTGCAGGAATTCCAATGATGCTGGTGGGGAGAGGGAGGCACCACTTCCTGATCAGGGTTGTTTGTGGATGTGGGGTGTGGTTGGCCTTTGTACACAAAGGCGATTTTACAGAAGAATGCACATTTAGCATCATCTAAAGAGAAGACTCAGTCGCATTTGCTCCATCCACTTCAGTGCCATGGCCTGGGCAGCAGTCCCTGGGACTGTTCTCATTGGAAGCTCAGCTTGGTGTGGGTGGTACCTGGGCTGGTCCTGAGACACGGACGAGAACACAAACGTGCGCCCCGAGTGAGGAACTGGGCAGAAAGAAGGTGTGGATGTGGATTTCCTTGTGCTGAAAATTAAATCTAGGCATAAAAGTACTGTAGTACTCAAAGGACCCCATCTTGAACTCCTGGCCTCAAGACATCCTCATGCCTCAGCCTCCCAAAGTGCTGGGATTGCAGGCATGAGCCGCTGTACCCGGCCAGGACCCCATCTCAAAATTGCAAAGAAAAGTACTTTCTTAACTTTTTATTCCATTCTATGTATAAATGTCTTATATTGAGGTAATGCTAGATTCACATGCAGTGGTAAGAATGAATAGAGAGGCCAGGCACAGTGGTCACATCTATAATCCCAGCACTTTGGGAGGCTGAGATGAGAGGATTGCCTGAGCCCATGGAATTGACACCAGCCTAGCGAAAGCTCATCTCGACAATAAATCAAAAAAATTAGCTGGGAGTGGTGGCATGTACCTGTAGTATAGTTCCAGCTACTTGGAAGGCTGAGGGTGGAAGAATCACCCAAGTCCAGCACGTCGAGGCTGCAGTGGCCATGAATGTGCCACTGTACTCCAGCCTGGGTAACAAAGTGAGACTCCAACTCAGAAAAAAAACAATGAATAGAGAGTCCATGTATTATTTGCCCAGTTTCTCCCAATGGTAACATCTTGCAAAGCTAGAGCACAACATTACAGCCAGGCACTGACGTTGACTCGGTCCAGCTCCAGAACATTCCATCCCCACAGGATCCTGTCTACTGCCCTGTTATAGCCACACCACTTTCCTGCCTGATCCCGAAGCCCTGGCCACCACTGATCTGGTCTCCCTTTTTATAATTTTGTTATCTCTCTAATGTTCTATAAATACACTCATACAGAAGGTAACTTTGGGAATTGGCTTTTTGCACCCAACATAATCCCCTGAAATTCATCAGGTTTGTTGCATGCATCAATAGTTCATTACTTTTTATTGCTGAATGTTATAGTATTGCACAGTATGGATGGACCCCAGTTTGTTGATCCATTCACCTTTGAAGGACATCTGGGTTGTTTCCAATTTGGGGCTATTACAGATAAATCTGCTATGAACATTATGTACAGGTCTTTGTGTGAACATAAATTTCCAGATGAGCATAGTGGCTCACGCCTATAATCTCAGCACTTTAGGAGGTAGAAGTGGAAGGTTTGCTTGAGCCCAGGAGTTCAAGGCCTGCCTGGGCAACCAGGGAGACCTCGTGTCTACAAAAAATAAAAATAAAAAAATTAGCTGGTCATGGTGATGCACACCTGTAGTCCAAGCTACTTGGGAGTCTGAGGCAGAAGTTATCACTTGAGCCCAGGAGATCAAAGCTGCAGTGAATCATGACCGTAATGCTGCACTCCAGTCTGGGTGACAGAGTGAGACTCTGAGTCAAAAAAATAAAAATAAAAAAATGTTAGCCGGGCTCGGTGGCTCAGCCTGTCATCCCGCGCCTTTGGGAGGCTGAGGTGAGTGGATTGCCTGAGCCCGCGGGTTCGAGACCCGCCTGGGCAGCGAGACCTCATCTCTACAATAAATCAAAAAAAAATCAGCCAGGCGTGGTAGCGCATGCCTGTAATTCCGGCTATTCGGAAGGCTGAGGCGGAAGGATCGCCGGAGCCCAGCAGGTCGAGGCTGCGGTGGCTGGGAGCGGCCACTGCACTCCAGTCTGGGTGACAGAGTGAGACTCCAACTCAAAAAAAAAAAAAAAAGTTAAAATTTCATCTATCTGCCCAGGGGGGCAGTTGCTGGGTCGTCTGGTGGTTGCAGGTTTATTTTTTATTCTTTTTCCAAGAAGCTGCCAGACTGTTTTCAGAGTGACTGTACCATTTTACATCCCCAGCAATGTGTGAGTGAACAGTGTTCCACATTCTTGCCAGCATTTGGTGTTGTCCCTGTTTTTTATCTCAGCCATTTGGACGAGTGTGCAGGGATGGCTCACTGTGGTGTAATTTGCATCTCCTGATGGCTAATGACACGTAGCGTCTTCTCGTGTGCTGGTTCCGTCTGTGACTCTCTACGGCATTATGTCTGCTTATCTCTTGCCTATTTTCAGTCCAGGTAGTCTTGTTTTCTACTGCTGAGTTTTAACAGTTCTGCGTATGCTCTGTATTCAAGTCATTATTGGATGTGTGGTTTGCAAATATTTTCTCCCACACTGTAGCTTGTCTTGTCATTCTTTTAATGAAATCATTCTCAGAGCAAAAATTTTAATTTCGATGAAGTTCAGTTTATCTACTTTTTTTCCTTTTCTGACCTGTGCTTTTGGTGTCAAGTTTATGAACTACCTGCCTTACACAAGATCCAGAAGATTTTCTCCTATATTTTTTCTTAATGTTTTATGGTTTTATATTTTATATTTATAGTCTACTTTCCATTGAATTTTATATAAACTGTAAGATTTAGGTCAAGGCTTTTTTTTTTTTTTTTTTTTTTTTACCGGTGGGTATTTAATTGTTTCAGCACCAATTTGTTGAATGGCTATCTTCTCTCCATTGAATTGCATGTGTACACTGGTCACTGCATCTGTGTGTGGGTATAGTCCTGGGTCCTCTGTTTCATTCCATTCTCAACTTTGTCTATCCGACCAGTACCTCACAGTCTTGATTACCATAGCTATACAGTAAGCCTTGGAATAAGATCCCTCTGCCATCTAAACAAATATTACAGTAATCTTTATTCCTGCAAAATTCTCACTAGGATTTTGATAGGAATTTCATTAAACCTGTTTACCAGTTAGGGGAGAATTGACATCATGTTGAATCTTCCAACCCATTAACTTGGGTTGCTGTTTATTTATACCTTCTTTGATTTCTTTCATCTGTGTTTTGTAGTTTTCAACATATGCAATCTCTGCATATGTTTTGTTAGATTTATACCTACGTGGTTTTTTTTTTTTTTAATGATTGTAAATGGTATTGTATTTTTAATTTAGTGTCTATGTGGTCACTGCTAATATATATAGATACAATTGAATTTTATATGTTTTCCTATCTTACAACAATGCTAAACTCACTTATTATTTCTCAGAGGGTGCTTTTGTAGATTTCTTGGAATTTTCTATGTAAACAATCACATCACCGGCAAATAGGACAGTTTTATTTTTTCCTTTCTGATCTGTATGTCTTTAATTTTCTTTTCTTGCCTTGTTGCACTGGCTAGAACTTCCAGTACTATACTGAATAATAGTAGTGAGAGAAGACATCTTTGCCCAGTCACTGTCTTCAGCAAAAAGTATTGAGTCTTTCACCATAAGCGTAGCAGGTTCTTCTATATCAGTGTGTTACGTATCTGTGGATTCAACCAACCCTAGATCAGGAATAACTGAAAAAAAAATTTTTTTCAACCACAACAATAAAAATAATATAAAATTTAAAATATAGTATTACAACTATTTACATAGCATTTACATTTCATTGGATATTATGGGTAATCTAGAGATGATTTTAAGTATACAATAGGATATGTATAGGTTATGTTCAAATATTGGGCCATTTTTTTATATGAGACTTTAGCATCTCAGATTTTGATATTTTTGAGGGATCCTGGAACCAATCCCCCACTGATACCAAGAGACAACTATATAACGTTAGCTGTAGGGTTATTGTTGATGATTTTTATCAACTTGAAGAAGTTCCCCTCCATTTCTGTTTTCTGAGAGTTTTATCATAATTATGTGTTGAATTTTTTTTTTTAGAGACATGGTCTTGCCATGTTGCCCAGACTGGTCTCCTACCCCTGGGCTCAGGCAATCCTCTCGCCTCAGCCCCCCAAAGTGCTGGAATTAAGGGCATGCGCCACTGCACCTGGTTAAATATGTGTTGAATTTTGTCAAAAGTTTTGTTTGGTTTTTTTTTGGTTTTTTTTTTTTTGTCAAAAGTTTTTTACAAATTGATATGATCATGTGATTTTTCTTTTTTAGGCTGTTAATGTAGTAGATTACGCTGATTGGTTTCCAACTATTGAACCAGGCTTACATTTCTGAAATAAATTCTTGATCTTGATATATAATTATTTTTATATATTGCTGAATTCTATTTGCTAACATTTTGTGAGTGATTTTGTGTCTATGTTCGTGAGGAATGTTGGTCTGTAGTTTTGTTGTTGTTTTCTTTGTCTGGACTTGGTATCAGGGTAACACTAACTTCATAAAATGAATTGGGAAGTGGTCTCTTTTCTTGTATTTTCTGGGAGAAATTGTTTAGAATGTGTTACTTCTTTAAATGTATGATAGAAATCTCCAGGGGATCCATCTGGGTCTGGAAATTTCTTCTGTTTTTTAAATTATATATTGAATTTCCTTAATAGTGAACTAGGGTATTCAAATTCCCTATTTCATATGAATGAGTTATAGTAGTTCATGCTTTTCTGGGAATTGGTTCACTGTATCTAAGATGTCGAATGTAAGTATATAGAGGAGTTTGTAGTGTTCCCTTACTACCCTTTTGATGTCTGCAGGGTCTGTCATGACATCTCCACCTTTATTCCTGATATTGATCATCTGTGTCTTCTCTCTTCGTTTACCAATCCTACTAAAAGTTTGTCAATTTATTGATATTTTCAAATGACTAACTTTGTGTTTTGGATTTTCTGTATTGTTTTTCTGTTTTGTATTTGCACTGATTTCTACTTTTATCTTTATATTTCCTTCCTTCCTTCTGGTATTTTTGTGGGTTTATTTTGCTTTTCTTTTTCTAGGCTCTTACAGGGGGTTCTTAGATTAGTGAGTTGAGATATTTGCTGTCTTTTAATATAAGCACTTAATTCCATACATGTCCCTCTCAGCATTGTTTTAGTTGTGTCCCACAGCTAAATTTTGATGTGATATATTTTTTTAAGGTCAATGTCTTTTTAAAATTCCCTTGAGACTTTCTCTTTGACGCTTAAATTACTTAGAAGTGTGTTGTTTAGTTTCCAAGTGTTTGGAGATTTTTCTGCTATCTTTCTGTTATTGATTTCTAGTTTGATTCTCTTGTGGTCAGAACACATACTGTGTATGATTTCAACTCTTTTAAAAAATTTGTTGAGGTTTTCTTTGTGGCCGAGGTCATGTTCTTAGTATATGATTTGTAGGTACCTGAAAAGAATGTGTATTCTGCTGTTGTCAAGTGAAGTGGCCTATAAATGTTGATTGTTTGATGGGCTTCTAAATTTAGCTCAAGACTTTGAGATCTTTAACTCTTAAAGATTATATGAAATATTACTTTTTCAAAGATTTCATTATAAGTGATCTAAAACCCTGCTGAGATCACCAAATGGCCTGTAAAACCTTATGATAATTCATGTCAACGGAGGTTATTTTTCTTCCCTGGTAGGTGTGGGTCTTTGGGAAGACAAGGGCATTGGGTTAATCAGAAGCTTAACCTATGACTCTGTGGAAGACATTTTATCTCTTGTAGTATCAAGAGACATAGCAAAACAACATTTTTCTTCTTGTCAATTCATAGAATGCTAAAGCCAGAGAGAACCTTGGATCATCTGGTCTACCCTCTCATTTGACAGGTGAAGCAATGGGGTCTTGAGAAATTAATTTAAACAGATTAGTGTTTTTTTAATGTTTTTTCCTTTTTACAAAATATGTTCATTATAGAAAATGCATAAGACACAGAAAAGCAAAAAATAAGAATAAAATGTATATATAATTTTACAACCAAAAGATAACTACTATTATTACTTTTGAGTGTACCTCCCAATTATTACTTTTGAGTGTCAAAAATGGGGTCACTCTGAAATACTGTTTTGTTTCTGTTTTTGTTTTTGTTTTGAGTTGCAGTGGCACGCTCATGGCCACCGCAGCCTCTACCTGCTGGACTCAGGCAATCCTTCTGCCTCAGCCTTCCAAGTAGCTGGAACTACAGGTGCATGCTACCACATCCGTCTAATTTTTTATTTATTGTAGAGACAAGCTCTCGCCAAGTTGCTCAGGCTGGTCTCAAACCACTGAGCTCAGGCACTCCTCTTGCCTCGGCCTCCCAAAGTGCTGGGATTACAGGCTTGGGCCACCACGCCCAGCCTGAAATGCTGTTTAAAATTTTTTTCTTAACATTAGACATGAACATTTTTCAACATTTTTTTTTTTGAGTTGGAGTCTCACTGTGTCGCCCAGGTTGGAGCACGGTGGCACACTCACGACCACCGATCCTTCCACCTCAGCCTTCTAAATAGCCGGAACTACAGGCATGAGCTACCACACCCGGATAATTTTTTGATTTATTGTAAGGATGAGGTCTTGCCAAATGAGGCTGGTCTCAAACCTGTGGGCTCAGGCAATCCCCTTACCTTGGCCTCCCAAAGTGCTGGGATTACAGGCTTGAGCCACCGCACCCGACCTCAACATATTATTTCTAATAGCAGACTGATTCCCCAGTACACTTATATCATCATATATTTAACATCTCCATTTGATGGACATGCAAGTTATTCCAGTTTTCACTATATTAAATAACATTGTGATTAACATCTTTTGTGTACATCCATGATTATTTCCTAGAAATGGGACACTGGATCAGAGTATATGAACATTTTTAGCTTTTGAATCTTCTTGCCAGATTGGATTATTGAAATTTTTTTGTTTATTTGGGATGCTTTGGTCTTGTTTTCATTTGTTGTTTCTAGTGGAGGGTTAGGCATCAAGTCCACATGGAAGATTACTTGAACTCAGGACTAAGCCTTGTGCAGTTCTCAATGGTTTAGGGTTAGCCAGAACCAAGAAGAGACCTTTCCCTCCCAAAGAGCACAGAATTTCTAAGAAACAAATAAATAAAAATGAAAAATTAAATTAAATTTAGAAAATGCAGAAGAATGCTATTAGCAACTGCACTTTCCAATGAAGTATCTGGCATTGGGCTCGGTCAGGAAACAGGAAAACAGGCAGCGTCTATTCAGCCTGTGTCCTGGCCCTTATAAAACCAGCCACCCAGCCCAGTTTTATGGGCCAGGCAACAAAGGGACAAAGTTGGTGTTAACCCGGGCCTGCTTCCTTTCTGCCAGCCAGCCATGAGAATATCATGTCTTGCACTTGGAGATATGCCTTGAACTTGCTTTGTCACAGTAATTGCCCCCATAAAATGGACCCGGGCATGAAGAGAAAACTTCCCATATTTAGAGAGCCAGTCCTGCCTGCCTTTTATAGCTGGTGCCGAGGACAGGAGGACCACAAGCCCTGGACACTCAGTTGAGAGATCATTGAGGGTTATGGACCTGGAGCAGTCCAGGAGGGAAGGAGCATTTTAAGGTGGACAGGAAGATCCTGGGCCCAGGGAGCCTCCAGGTTGCTGACAGGGCGGCCAGAGCGTCCCTCCAGGTAACTCAGTTCTCCCACCACAGCCTTGGCTCCTCAGCACATGGGACTCAGACCGTGAGGGCTAACGCGTCTTTCTTCTTGTCTCTGTTCCATCTGTCTTTCTTCTTTGGTTTGTAGAGAGAGAAGAATTAATCCAGAGTGTGCTGGCCCAGGTTGCAGAGCAATTTTCAAGGTACAGAGTATTCTAAATACCTATCATCCTGAGATGGGTGCTTCTTATTTTAGTAGCAAAGATATGGGCCCCTTGCTCTGAGGCTGGTTTCGGCTGACAAGCATAGATGTGTCACCTACATGGAGAAACTGCCTACATGGAATGCTTTTGTGACTTCTGTAACTAAGCCAACTTGGATGGGCTCCAGGAATCCCTCACCTTAGACCAAAGGCCATGTCAAGTGGGTACTTTTAGAATGTGAGCTCGTGTTGCCAAGAATTTTCTTGACCGGCTCTTCTGGGACTCGGAGAACAATCTGTAAGAATTGACTCCATTTTAAGATAAGAGTCCTCACTGAGCCCCTATGTAGTTGGTGGGCTTCCTTCCATTCTGAGTCATCCCACCAATTCTAACGTTAATATTGTATTTTCAGTTTCTCAAAATGATTTCTCTGTGACATCTTACTGCCCCAGGAATTGAAATGCAGGAAGGCCAGGCTTGGTGGCTCAGCCTGTAATCCCAGCACTTTAGGAGGCCAAGGCAAGTAGATTGCGTGAGCCCGCGGGTTTGAGACCCACCCGGGCAACTTGGCGATACCTTGTCTCTACAATAAATCAAAAATTAGCCAGGCATTCCCGGGTAGCGCATGCCTGTAGTTCCAGCTACTTGGAAGGCTGAGGTGGAAGGATCACCAGAGCCCAGCAGGTTGAGGCTGCAGTGGCTGGGAGCATGCCATCGCACTCCAGCCTGGGTGACAGAGTGAGACTCCAACTCAAAAGAAAAAGAAAGAAATGCAGGAAAGGGCAGATGGATAAGATTCTTTTAAGCCCTTGAATTGTTTAACTGAATGGGTTGGAGCCTCCAGGGAGTACAGCAGGTCCTCTGAAGGTGTCTATGCCCATCGGGGCAGAGAATGGGGGCCAGACCATGTCAACTTTCTGAGCAGAGACCACTTGTTCTCTCAGAGAGCCTGTGTTCACTGCCCGGACCTGGGGAAGTTAATATACCCACCAGCGTAATACAGTGTCGTCTCCCGCTTGGAAGACACACCTCATGATAATTTGGGAATTCTTTCCTCTTCGTGGGACGTGATGAATTCCTTAAAAACCGTTCTTAGCATCTCTGCACCCAGTCCCTCACTGGGTCTCCCCATGCCCATGGCAAGGATTCAATAGATGTTTGCTGAACCAATGTTAGCTTTGAGAATTTTAAGGTTTATGTTTCCTCTCTCTTTTCTTCATTCCTAGAGCATTTAAAATCAACGAACTGAAAGCTGAAGTTGCAAATCACTTGGCTGTGCTAGAGAAACGAGTGGAATGTGAGTGAGTTTTTTTTTTCCTTTTTGTTTATCTTTAACCTCTATTCAAATCAATCGCTTGGAACAGGGAGGAGTTTAGTGCTGAAGGTAAATGTGGTCTTTTCTTTGTGAAATGCTTAAAAATTACCTTTGATGTCAACAAAGGCTTAGAACAGTGACTAACTATGCTTTTTATTTCTATTTTAAAAGAGACCCAGCTCATGGTGCCAAGGGTAAAAATGTACACACTTAGGGCTGGGTAAACAAAATCCAAACAGGAGGTCATTAAGGGTGGCAGCGTCACCAAAGAATGTCTGGCTGATTGGCATTCGTGCGATTGACTGGTCGCTTTTTGGGTCTTGTTTCTATTGCTTGCAATTTTTCAAGAAAAAAAATCAGGATCATGCAAAACCTCTAAATAAGTTGAAACATGATTTGCATAAGCATAGTATGCTTTTTAAAGTATGTTGACATTTTTAATATCCATGTGGTCATTGGAGCTTCAACACAGTTTTATTTTCCCCATTGATGATGAGGACACCACACAGAGGTTAAATGACCTACTCAAGATCATTCAGCAAATTAGAGAAATAAATAAAACTGGGACCAGAGCCCCAGGTCCTTGCTGAGCTGTTCTCACTACCTGCCACCTGCCCTTCTGGGACAAATCACCTTCCTGCTATTGATGAGAAGATGCCAAACCCGGTAAAATATTTTAAGATTGTTTTTTCTTGCACCAAACTTGAAAACTTAACCAGGAGCACCCATCCTCAAAAGGTCCTAAGAACGTATGCCCACTGTGGTTGAATGGTGACTTAGTTATATACATTTTAGGAAGGCAGAAATTACAAGAAACCACAAATCAGTATATGTAAGATGTTCATTGGTTTGGCTCAGGAAGTTGGAACATTTTCAAGCAGGAGCTTGCAGGCCAGACTATTCACAAATGCCTTGTCTGGTAATGTGTAGTTCCTATCTAAGGAATTTGAGAAATCCTCAGAGGAGATGCTTCATTAAGATAAGAGGGTGGAGCGGGCTTGGTGGCTCAGCCTATAATCCCGTGCCTTGGGAGGCTGAGGTGAGTGGATAGCCTGAGCCCGCTGCAGGTTCAAGACCCGCCTGGATAACTTGGCGAGACCTCATCTCTACAATAAACCAAAAAATTAACTGGGTGTGGTAGCACACGCCTGTAGTTCCAGCTACTTGGAAGGTTGAGGCGGAAGGATCACCGGAGCCCAGCAAGTCAAGGTTGCAGTGGCCAGGAGCGGCCACTGCACTCCAGTCTGGGTGACAGTGAGACTCCAACTCAAAAAAAAAAAAGATAAGAGGATGAAAAACTCCCTTGTTGATCCCTTGTTGATAAGTAGATGTGGCTGACTTCAGGGAGGATTGGTAAGTGTCTCATAAGGCACCCGAGTCTGGGAACCCATAAGAGATGACTTTGCAGGACCATAAACCTTCTTATTTGTTACGTGATATTATGCCAGAGTCAGGTTGGAGAGCAGACTTTAGGAAATAAAACCCTGTCTGGTGAGTCCTTATCAGGCAGTGACTCCCTGAGCTTCTTAGTTAGGAATTTGGGCAAGAGGGGGAAAAAAGGTCAGATTTAATCCTCACTGCACACCTGACTGAAGAGGACCGCACACTCTGTGAGGATTCCTTGATGACACAGGTCAGGAAGTGGCAATTGCAAACAAAGTTGATTGCCGTTACCTTGAGCAGAGAAAGATATTTTTCTGAAGGATTTTGAGAAGTTTCCTGGACTGCCTGGTAGGACTTGGGCATGGGGCTTGGTGGCTGTGCAGCAGGGGCGAAGCCCTGAATACCATGCAAAGCTGACTGCAGGGGTGCCGGCGCTACCATCTTTGAACCCCAGACGTGATGGCAGCTCCTCTGGGACCCTTGGATCTGGACCTGGGACCCCCATAACCCCATGGCCACTGTTGCGACCTCGCTGCTTCTCCATGTCACAGGACAGAGCTGAACCTTGTAACCACACTCTAACCGCAAGGGAGGCCCAAGAAAGGCAGGGCGTGAGTGTCCTGGGGCTCCTATACAAAGCACCACAGACTGGGTGGCTTAAAAGACAGAAATGGATTCTCTCAAATTCTAGAGTCCAAAAGTCAGAAACCAAGGCATCAGCAGACTGGTTCCTTCTGGAGGCTCTGAGGGCTCTCAGTTCCACATTCTCTCCAGCTCCTGATGGTTGCCGGCATTCTTACTGCTCCTCAGTTTAGAAGTCTGCACCATTGTGATCTCTGCCTGTGTCTCTACGTGACCTTCTCCCCTGTGTCTCCATGTCTCAAACCTCCTTCTTACAAATATACCTCTCTCGGAAATTTTTGTTGTTGTTTTTTGAGTCGCGTTCTCGCTCTGTCACCCAGGCTGGAGTGCAGTGGCATGATCACGACTCACTGCAGCCTTGACCACCTGGGCTCAGGCAATCCTCCTGCCTCAGCCTCCCAAGTAGCTGGGACAACCAGCACACATCACCACTTCTGGCGATTTTTTTTACTTTTGGTAGAGACGAGGTCTCACTATGTTGTCTAGGTTGATCTCGAGCTCCTGGGATCAAGCAGTCTTCCTGCCTCGGCCTTCTGGAAACCTGGGATTACAGGCATGAGCCACCATGCCTGGTCACCTCTCTAAACCCAAGATGGGCTCATCTCAAGAGCTCTAATTGATTATATCTGCCAAGGGCCTTTTTCTAAATAAGGTCCTATCCACAAGACCCAAGGTTTAGGGTGTGAACAAACCTTTTTCTGAGGCACAACTCAACTCCCTATAGTCCAGCATTTCCCCAGCAGGAGGCTAGCTCAACCTTCCAACTAAGCCCCAAAACATAGGGAATTCTCCAAACTCAGGAAGGGGTTTCAGCCAAAGAGCACAAAAAAGTTTGTGTGGAGTCACCATCCACATTTCCAGAGGTAAGAGCCACACGATCACCATGTGGCACGCAGATGCCCAAGGACAACAGGTGACTCCTGCCCCTTCTGTCTCTCTCTCTCTCTCTCTCTCTCTCTCTCTCTCTCTCTCTCTCTCTCTTTCTCTCTCTCTCTCCTTTCCTGTGTTCCTGCCTGGCCTCCTTCCATCTCCCCAGCCCCACCCGGAAGTAGCTCCAGCTCCTGCTACACTCTCCTCAGAAAGTGCAAGCAGGCAAGTTGAAGAGGTCATTTAGCAATTTTCAGAACTCTGCCAGAGAATTAAGCCAAACTTAGCATGATGAATAATAATCCTGTGTGGCCTCAGATATCTGACCGCAGAGAACCATCAGGCCAAAATCAAAGTATGTTTGTTTTGCCTTCAAGTGGTGTGTGAGGTGAAGACCGCTGAAGGATGTCGCCCATCAGACCTTCTCTTTAACCTGTTCTAGCCGTGGAATTCTCCAGAATTGCTTGCTTTTTGAAGGGCAGAATCTTCCCAGGGAGCCCTCACATAAATGCACAGAGATTATCTGGAAGAAGATGTCACCTTTCCCTCACCAAGCTAGTTCTTCTGCTGGTCAGACTGGTTGTTACTATCACACTAATTTCTAGCACCAGAGACTGAAAACTGCAGGAATGGGGTAGAGTGAGCTTTCCTCTATAAAGGGAGGGGGATCCTTGGGGGTGACTAGTGGATCTTTTCCTGTGTGCTCCTGGCTGCCCACCTTGCACATCAGCTCGCAGCCCCCACGAGGTGGCTGTGTTCAGATAGTCTCTCCTCCTCAATGGTCTCCACCTGGCTTGGGGTGCGTCCTCTGTGGGCACTTCTGACTGACTTCTTCCCAGTCCCCAAGGGCTCTGCTTTAGTGGGAGGTAGCTGGATGCTGCACCCACACTGAGCCCAGGGAGTATGCGTTCCTGAGCAACCACCTGGTACAGCAGAGCCTTAACCCTAAGGTATGCATACCCGGACACTTAAGGAAACTTGGAAGGTGGCAAGGGAAAATCCTTTCGAGGAGAAGGCTAAACTCTCATGCAAGCCACTGGGGAAGTGCACAGTTGGCTTCTCAGAAGGTTGGTCCTGGCCACGCACAGCTGCCAGAAGCCAGATGGACGGGAAGGTAGCCAGGAACACGGTCAACACGTGGCTGCAAAGGGCCTGGATCAGAGGGGGACACACATATATACACAAGCACATGCTCACACCTGTAAACATACAAGGAGAAAGGTACATATGTACTTACATATACCATATACACACGTGTAAACAGACATAAACAGATGCACTCACATATACATACATGCACATTTGTAAACAGAGAGACACATGCCAATACACTCACAGACATACACAGATGCACTCACATATACACTCACACATGTGTACACACAAAGACAGGTGCATATCTACTCACATACACATACATGTGAAGCCACGCAGAGATATATGCATATACACTCATGCACATGTGTGCACACACGCAGCTTCATCTAGTGCTTATGAGCTGTTGTGTGCTGTTTTCAGTTTCTCAGAGTAAAGGACTTGTCTAGCTGGAATTGGCTGTATTTAAGCCCTGTTACATAGTGTGCACTTGTCTTAAATAGAATTCCTACTGATTCTTTGACCTTCTTAAATGTATAACTCCTCTGAATCAAATATAAATTTCTCCATCTCTGTTAGCTGGCTTTCAAATCTTTTCTTCTTTCTATATAAAATGTTTATCCTTCTTCGAGGAGTCTGGGATTTGTCTTACATTCAAGATCATTCCATAAGCAGAAGGTCCAGGCCCTCACCTCCTGTCCTGGCTGGAGGTTAAACACTGCAGGGCTCTTTACCACTTCCTTCCTGATTTGTGTCCAAGGCACCAGGCAGCCCTGCTCAGTCCACCCTTTGTCCCCGTGCCCTAGCTTTGGGCCACGGCAAGAGCTGACCTTTGGGGCAAAGTTGAACATGGGTCATGCAGACTGACCAGAAGACTTGATGCTGAAACCAAGCCTGGCATTTATCTTTGTCACTTGGGAAGTATGCTCTTTGCAGAGTCTTTAGTGAAGTCACTGGAGGAAGTGTTGAAACACAGCTCTATTCATGTGTGTCTCTAAGCAACTTTCATTAGCTCTGCAGCCAAAGGAGTGGACCTGCCAGGCTCACACAGACTCTTGCCAGAGCACAACGAAGCAGTAAAGAAAAACTATCAGTTAAAACCTCCTGGTGACCCTCTCAGCTCTCCTGCACGCTAGTGTCTCTCTCAGAAAGTCACTCTTCAGGCTTTTTCTTCAGGTGGACTGTGACTTGCAGAAGCCCACAGAAGTTCCTTTTAAAGTCCAAGAAGTTTTTGATGATGATAAGTCAGCATGTCCCAGGGTCTGCATCTGGTCAGGGGGAAAACAAGGGCAGCCATGGGCTGGACTCCAAGGGCCCTAGAAATGCTGGGTGGGCCAGAGGAGCCTCTTCTGTCGTTGGGGTGCTTGGTCTATGCCCACCTGTGTTGAAAGTTTGAGAATGAATTAGTGGGCCGTGATGGGTGAAACTTACATCCAGCCTCAGCACTAGAGTGGTTCTGCTGCTGTCTGGACAGGCATCCCACAGGACTGATCTCTCTAATTTCTTCTCTTGGGAAAACTCAGGGAGGCAGGAGGCCGGGCATGCCGGTGCCCACATCTGCTGTGAGCTCTCTCGGTCTCCAGGTCTCCTCCTCCTCTAGGCATCTCCTTCAGCTCTGTCACTCCAGGATGTGTTGTTTTTCTCTTCCATTGATTAATGCACAACTTTTGCCATCTTGCTACTCACGATCAATTTCCTTGGCAAATGGGTCTCTTCATACACATAATTTCCGCAAATTCTGAATCTCTGAGATTCAAACTAGTAATATTATGCTGTGTCACCTGAGAGGCTTAATTTTGACATCACCCCAATTAATAGCCAGGAAAGCTGATGTCGATGGATTCCAGTATCCATACAAACATTATGCACCCTCCAAAAACCATGAGCTAGCCTAAAACAGAGCCTTATGTTGAAAGGTGAAAAAAAAATGGCTTGTTGTGCAAACTCAGTATTTAGCAGCAAAATGTGATCTGAACTGACATAAAGCCACTGGTGTTTATTTATCCTGCTCAGTGTGATAAATAAGCATTTTCTGCAGGGGGTAAAAACAAAAAACATGAGCCAGGAGGCCAACCACTAACACAGGGAGGGCCCGTTACTTATTGGTGAGTGAAAACAGCAAGTTAGAAAACATAACAAATAGCATAATCCCAATTTTATCACTTAAAATTAAGAATAGATACATAGGCCAAGCTCGGTGGCTCAACCTGTAATACCAGCATTTTGGAAGGCCAAGGTGAGAGGACTGTCTAAGCCTACAGGTTTGAGACCAGCCCAGGCAACTTGGCGAGACCTTGTCTCTGCAATAAATTTTTTAAAAAATTAGCCAGGCATTGTAGCATGCACCTGTAGTTCCGGCTACTTGGAAGGCTAAGGCGGAAGGTTCGTCGGAGCCCAGTAGGTCAATGCTGGGGTGGCCATGAGCGTGCTACTGCACTCCAACCTGGGGTGAGACTCCAACTCAAAAAAAAAAAAGAATAGCTACATAGACTGACAGAATGGATAGACGAATAGATAGGATGGATAGATAGATAGATAGATAGATAGATAGATAGATAGATAGATAGATAGAGATATAGATGCTAGGATGGATGGATGGATGGATGGACAGACGGACGGACAGGATGGATGCTTAGAATGCATACGAGTGGAAGTGGTGCCTGGACTGAGTTGCTTTCTGGTTCTGTAGGATCATAGATAAATTTTAAAATATTCTTCTTTGAGATGCTGTGCATTTCCTACAACAATCATGTTATTTTGCCTCCAAAAAAATGATATTTAAAACATAGTAATGTGGCCGGGTTCAATGGTTCAGCCTGCAATCCCAGCGCTTTGGGAGGCCAAGGTGAGTGGATTGTCTGAGCCCATGGGTTCGAGACCCACCCAGGCAACTTGATGAGACCTCATCTCTACAATAAATCAAAAATCAGCCGGGCGTGGTAGCTCACGCCTATAGTTCCAGCTACTTGGAAGGCTGAGGCAGAAGGATCGCCAGAGCCCAGAAGGTCAAGGCTGTGGTGGGCGGGAGCATGCTAACTGCACTCCAGTCTGGGCGACAGAGTGAGACTCCAACTCAAAAAAAAAAAAACATAGTAATTGTGACCTTGAATAATAGGCACAGCTACCCTGTCTGGAGCCTATACCCCATGCTCATCTCTTCCCAAGATCTATTCACTTTCAGAATCTGCTGCCTCTCACATGTCAACAAGATTGAGCTCCTTCTCACTACTGATGAGGAATTGATTGTTTGCTCACATCAGCATCCTAGCAGCAAACCCACAGGCCTGTGGGATGAGACCCGGTGGTCTGGACAAGGCCTAGGATGCCCTGGGAGGCAGCGTTGGGCTTCCTGGTCCACTTGCAAGCCTCAAGGGTGTGTTTGGGTGCCCCTTCTCAGAAGACAGCCTGCGGCATTCATCAGCTTCCTCAAGAGGTCCACAGCACAGGAGACACTGATTCCCTAACTCCAAAGGGTATGGACTCATAGTGGTTGAACAAAACTTCGGATGTCCTATGTCTCCCAGTGGTAGCTCATCCAGATCAGCCATCAGCATGGCGAACACTGTGACTCCAGCCACCTGTGCTTTAGGCCCGGAGTGTTGGGCTACTCACCAATGGGTTAGAAGAGGAGCAGAGGTTTCCATGGCACAGAAGCAGAGCATCACGACCAGAGCCAAACATCACATCCTCCAGATCTCTTGTCCCTTTGGGCAGAAAGAGGCAATGTTCACCAGAAACTATGGCCCCGCTTGGCCCCTGACCCTGGAAATACCTAGAAAACCCACCCAGGAGGCTGATTTCAGCCGGGCTGCCCTGGCATTGGGAGAATGTTCCTGTGGACGTGCTCTCGGGAGCTCAGGCTTCCTTTGAGGTGGGAGGGAATTGTTAGAAACCAGCAAAGTCTCTGAGTTGCTTTGTATTTCCTTTGGAAATCATTCACGTTTTATTTTTAGCAGTTATTCGGAGCCAAGCTTGATGAAAAGGGGAATAGAGTAGCATCGTGGGAGTATCCTTTTGCATAAAAATGGAGGTGTGATTACGAAGCCACATCTTTTTCATTTCTTGCAAGCCAACTCTGACCTAGACGCCTTTGCACAGCGGTTAGCTCTGTAGTGCGGTTTCTGGACTGAACATTCAGTCTGCCGAGGGTGAACATTTTGAACGTTAATGTTCTCTGGGAGGCATGAGCTTCAGTTTGGTTTCTGATGGAAAATTGCTTCCTAGCTGTTGGGACACTTCTCTGCAATGGGACCCCAGGAATGTGATCAAGCCTGGGTTCTGCCATTCCTAACTCCCTGTTTATTTCTCACCTGTTCTGAGCCAGAGGTTTCTCCTGGTTAACTGCTCTGGCGGAACCTAAAATGAAAAACTGTTATCATAATGAGATCTTAATCCTTGCTGAGGAAGCCATGTCTTGAGCATGCCAATGCACTGGTACCACATTTGCTCCCTGTTGCTTTTCTTTTTGGAATAAAGACGTCTTTGTTCTCATCCTCGATCAGTGCTTAGGAGTATAGAGCAAGAAGTGGGGCCAGAGTTAAGATTTGGGGGTTGGGAGTAGGGAAGGGTTTCCATCCTCTGGAAACTGCACAGATGGATGCAGTGGCTCAAATTTGGCTTCAATATTAGAGTCAACTGGGGCTGAACTGGCAGGGGAGGGGCAAAACCTGAGGACCAGCAGTCGAGGCAGGAGGGGGAACCTCTGTCTTGAGCCGGTTTCCTTTCCGGGACCAGGAACCCTGGGGAGACCTCAATCCCCAGCCCTGCAAGGTCCTCCATGTTTGTCTATGGTAACCTTTTGCTGTCTCTTTGTCACCAGTGGAAGGATTGAAAGTGGTGGAGATTGAGAAATGCAAGAGTGACATTAAGAAGATGCGGGAGGAGCTGGCAGCCAGAAGCAACCGGTAAGATCTGCACCAGGGGAAACTGCGGGCAGCCAGGCCTAGGGACAGCTCCGTGTTGATGTCAGCCGAGAGCTGTGGGCATCTTTCCCCAAATAAAAGGCTGGTGTGATTCGGGGGCACTGTGCAGAGGCAGTATGCGGCTTGGGACCTGCTTTTCAGTGATGTGGCTTTCTTCTAATAAAAGAGCATCTATGGCAAATGAAGGCTGGGGGGATGCTTTCAAAGAAAAGAGAATCACCCTCCTGCAGATCCAAGCGTTAGTAGCCATCCATCCAACTGGAAAGACATCGACATCAATGTTTAGAAAGAGAACAAGAAGAATAAGGCATCTGGGAGTTGAGCCTCCCAGTGCCGCCAGGTACCATTCCCCATGTGATGTCCCCACAGCATAGACAGCCACCGGTGCAGTCCTGCAAGGACTACTGCCATCATGGACACAGAAGTCACATGCCCAGGAGCAGGCATTCCTCACAGGTGTTTTGGGGGGCAGTGAGCTGTCGTTTGGCAAAAAACGCTGCAGGTTCATTCTGCCTCTTTGAAGGTCCATTTTTTGCACAGCAGGTCCCCCTACTCCAGCGTGACCTCATCTTGACTAATTGCACCTGCTGTGACTCTGTCTCCAAATGAGGTCACATTCACAGGAGCAGGGTTAGGACTTCAATATATGACTTTTGGGGAGACACAGTTCAACACATAACATACCACATGGGGAAGACACCCTGACTTCAGAAGACACAGAGTAAGCTAGCCCTGGAGCTGAGAGATAACAGCCTCCAGGTGCTTTCAGGGCAAACTCAGTCTACGGGAACATTTGGGCTCATCTAAGTAGTGAGTGCATATTCACAACCCAGGAGTACAGTTTTAGAGCTCTCAGCATCACAAACCAAAGAGAAAGAGCCTTCCCAGGGCCCCGTCAGGCTTCCGGATGCAATGTTCTTAGCAGACAGCTCTGGCAGCAACCCACGTAGGTGAGAGACGGGTAAATGGAATGTTTCCATCCGAAATGGAACAGGATAAAATCTCAAGTGTCGCCTACACATTTAGAAAAAACAAATCCCGTATCCTGGGCTCTGGTCTCGTGCACAGCAAGGCCCCCACCCCAGACCCAGAGCCAGCATCCCTTTTCTCCTCCACACAAAAGCCCTTTCTTTTTCTTTATATAGGAAGAAACTCAGAATAGAGACAATATCTATTTGTGTTACCCCTTCTGTCCTTGTAGACAGTAGGGTTCCTTTTTTAATCATGCATGAGTGCCATGTGGCAGAGTGGGGTCCCCGGGACCAGGCTTGTTAGATGTGACTTTGCTTGGACTGCTGGGGAGAGAAAAATGCTCTCTAGAGCAGTCCCTTCTGGAGATAGCAGCCCAGCCAGGGGTCAGCATTCTTGCCTCCGGCGGAAGCCAAGAGAAAAATAAAGGCACCAGGCCGGTTGAGCCCAGCCCTGTACCAAATGGCCAGTGTGAGCCAGAAATGCGGGCCGACATTCATCCACCTTCACACAGGCACCCCAGCAGGGCTGGAGCAGAACAGTGGAAGCCTGCGGCCCACAGAACAGGCTGCCCTCTTCTGAGACTCACAAATGAGGTTGCTCATGGATTTTTACCCAAGAGGAAAGAGGCCCAACTTCCCGCTCACATGTAGGGCAGGTGTCCCTGGGGCCCATGGTCACTCTGACCCCCAGAACCGTGCCCAGCAGAATGTGTCAGTTCACTTGGGGATGAGAGGCTGTCAGGGCACAGAATTTCAACTGAGAACTCTGGGAGTCTGTGATCTCCACTTTTATCCCAAGTAAATGGCCTTGACCACTGGACTGAGCCCCAGGGAGTGGAGGATGGGGAATCCTAGGAAATGAAAGCAAAAATAAGCTCCAAATAGAATGAAAAGAACAGGCTCCATGCCAGCTGCTCTACTCGCTGTGGATGCTTGTTCCCATGGCAACAGGGCTCGGAGAGAGGGGGCTGCATGGCCAGGCAGGGTCAGCAGGCCCCAGTAGACCCTCATCAGCTCCCAGCACTGGGACCCTTGAGGAAACAGCTGGATTTCAGCAGTCAACACATCTTGCTTGGTGAGGACTTCCATGACCCTCCTGGGAAATGCAGAAGACTTGCAACATAAGTGTGAATGTTTATACAAAGGAGGTTAAAAGCAGGAAAAAAAAATGTTATTTATTTTCTTAACTGCACAGACAATGTCCGTTATTACTCAAAAATGTGTAAATGGGATTCCTCACTTAGGAGGTGACAATAGAAATCATTTGATTGGTATTTTTATTGGTTGGTTTTGTTATTGTTTTTGCTAAATCTGTTTTTGCTAGAATCCCCCCTTACACAGCAAACTGTCATGGCAACTCAAGATTTTTGCGAGCATGGAATCGAGGGAAGGGATCACAGACGAGTTTCAGTCATGTGGTGGCCAACACAAATTGTTAGCAGCATGCTAAGAATGTAACACGGTATACTCTTTCTTCAAAAAGGAAATAGATTTATTATTCTAAGTTTGAAAACAGCATAGATGTATTGTAAAACTTGCAGACTGTACCGATGGGGGTTGAGGGATGGTGACCAATAATGGTAACAGCTAGCAACACCCCCGATTTAATCTAGGCACAAAGTCGCCCAGATAGTTTTTTGGCTATAGAGATCTAATTTTGAAGCCAGGCTCGGTGGCTCAGCCTGTAATCCCGCACCTTTGGGAGGCTGAGGTGAGTGGATTGCCTGAGCCCGCGGGTTCGAGACCCGCCTGGGCAGCGAGACCTCATCTCCACAATAAATCAAAAAATCAGCCGGGCGTGGTAGCGCATGCCTGTAATTCTGGCCACTTGGAAGGCTGAGGTGGAAGGATCGCCGGAGCCCAGCAGGTTGAGGCTGCGGTGTCCGGGAGTGGCCACTGCACTCCAATCTGGGTGACAGAGTGAGACTCCAACTCAAAAAAAAAAAGATCTAATTTTGAGAAACAACTAAAAAGTTCTATTTTATCATCTTTTTTCACTTATGACATTGTAAAAAAATATGCATAGATTAAATTTTAACTAGCATACATTTTTTTAACCCACCAAACGTGTACTTTTTTCCACATAGCTTGGTAAATTTGTGGGCATTAACTTTCAATGCATACTGTACATAACATTTTTATTTTCCCTTTTCACCTAAAGTTCCCTTACTTCACAGGATATCTATGATTGTCTCCATCATGTTGATGCACCAAGGTGGTTTAAATTATTTTCCCCTTTGGGGACACACAGGTGGATTCTAGCCTGGTTTTATGTTTTTGTAACAACAGATCATGCTGTGACGAATCTCTGTGTGCACAGAGCTGTTTGCTTGTGTTTAATTCTTTTCTTAAGATAAATTCCCTGGAGTAGACGTGTGGGTTTGAAGGATGTGAATTTTTTCATGACGCTTACTATACGGTATTAAATCACCCTCACAGAAGATGGAATTTTATTTACAAATCACGTGAGCTTCTGCTACATACGACTGATTAAAGTGCTGGCCGTGCCAAGTTCCTCACACCACGAATCCTGCCCCCACTGCTCTACCTGGTGAACCTTACCATCCTGTGACTGAATGGGAGCATGTTCACTTCCAAGCAAGTTCACATCCCCAGGTGGTCCCTAGGTCTGCCAGCCCCCTGATGGACTTCCCTGCAGGTAGCCAAGGGCCGCCACTCTGCCTCATTAGAAGGTTGCTTTCTATCCAGAACACACACACCTGGCTCATTTTGTTCTGTTCCTGCATGGAATTCTTCGATATCCAATGGTGAACAAAAATGGGGTCAGATAGAAAATTCATCTGTCAACATTATATTAATGGAGGAAGTTGGAGGCATTCTACTAGCTCTGGGAAGCAATTAGGTGTCAAAAGCAAGTTGCTGCAGAGCAAATTTGGGCAATTCCACCCTTGCTTTTAGGTACAGGCATGGTTGGGGGCATTGGCGCATGTCTGTATTCCCAGTACTTTATGAGGCTGAGGCGTGCTTGAGCCCAGGAGTTTGAGACCAGCCTGGGCAATATAGCAAGAACTTGTCTCTTTAAAATAATAATAATAATTTTTTAAAATAAAAATACAGGTGGCTGCCCTTGTGTGTCTATGCCTAGGAATATTCTGGAAGGATACATTAAACAGATGTTATTTCCAAGGTGTGGGATTTAGGAGAAAGACATAGGTAAAGTGAGGACTTAGTTTTTTTTTTTTTTTTTTTTGCTTTATCTACTCCTGTGTTGTTTGGATTGTTTTGTTTTAGTTGTGTATTAGAAAAGGATTTTTTATAAGCTTATCTGAAAGTGAAGATAGCCCTAATCCTCTGACTTTCTGTGTGTTTTCCAAGAGCCCCGTATGACATCAGAGGTCCAGGCAGGGTCCCAGGGATCTCACAGCAAGCCTGTCACTGCCTTCCTGACTTGTTCTCCACAACAAATAAGACCAAATGGAAGTTGTGGAGTTTGGGGTATGGTTTGGATTTTGGTTTTGTGTTTGTTTTTGCTCTTATGAGGGCCCCACAGTCAAGTGTGCAGGTGAATGACCAGGCTGAAATAGCAGGGCCACAACTCATCTTTTCTTTTTCTTTTTAGGACCAACTGTCCCTGTAAGTACAGTTTTTTGGATAACAACAAGAAGTTGACCCCTCAGCGTGATGTCCCCACTTATCCCAAGGTAAGCTAAGATTCCGGCTCTGAAGAAACTCAAGCTCTGTGTCCACAGCCCCACACCCAGGCCCTATGGCCCCGTGGTCCCATGACTGGGCCCTGCTGTCTACACATTAACTAAAGCACACCCTACTCATCCCTGGGCTGTGGAAGGCTCAGGCTATTCTTAGCATGCTTTTTCTCTTTGATATTTATTTAGCAAAAGTGATCCCAGACCATACTCTACTCTGCAAAGAGATAATAGCTCCTTGCTGCTGTCTGCCTGGTCCCCATAACTGCCCTGACAAATGACTTTTGCACTCAGATGTTATTTTAGAGAACATCAAATTTCTTTTTTTTTTTTTTTTTTTGAGTTGGAGTCTCACTCTGTTGCCCAGACTAGAATGCAGTGGCATACTCACGGTCACCCCAGCGTTGACCTGTTGGGCTCCTGCGATCCTTCTACCTCAGCCTTCCAAGTAGCCGGAACTATAGGAGCATGCTACCAACCGGCTATTTTTTTTTAATTGTATAGATGAGATCTCACCGAGTTGCCCAGGCTGATCTCAAACTCGCAGGCTCAGGCCTCAAAAAAATGCTGGGATTACAGACTGAGCCATCAAGCCCGGCCAGAGAACGTCAATTTTTGACTAAATTTTTTTTTAATCCACTTCATTAGCTCTCCAGAATAACATGTATTCATTATGGCAAGTTTTGCTGTTTTGCACAAAAGTTTTCTGAGTTGTAAGAGATCCGGGCCCTTAGTAAAGTAGCAGTGCCCTGTTCTTCTTTTATAAGAAGACTCTCCTGAGGCTGGTCGGCATCTCAACCATGCCTTCAGCTGGTGAGGAAGCAAAATCCCGGCCCACATGATTTTGATTGTGCTTCTGTGCTAAGAATCAGGGGACACAGGACACACAGGACAGAAGGGGCTTGGGCTGAACACACTGGGTTCTGCCACTACTCTTGGTTGAGTGGTGTCCAAGAGCCTTCTGGAGCCTCCATGCGGGCCACCGGTGCCCACTAGTTCGTGGTTTTCTTCACTTGGTTCCAAACAGCACACTGAGTATTGTCTGAGGTCTTTGAGTGGAGACTAGTGCCTTTTTCCATAAGAAAATGTGACCCACATTTCTCAAAATCCCACCCCAGGGAGTCACGAGACATAGCCTAGATTCAAAATAAAAGGCGTCAGTTCTCTGTATCAGTTCTTTAAAAATAAAAATAAAAAAGCCTGGGCGCAGTGGCTCCCACCTGTAATCCCTGCATTTTGGGAGGCTGAGGCAGGAGGCTCTCTTGAGCCTAGGAGTTTGAGACCAGCCTGGCCCATATAGCGAGATCTCGTCACTACAAAAAGTCAAAAAAATTAGCCAGGCATAGTGGCACGCACCTGTAGTCCCACCTAGTTGGGAGGCTGAGGTGGAAGAATCACCTGAGCCAGGAGGTCAAAGCTGCAGTGAGCCATGTTCGTGCTGTGGCACTCCAGCCTGGGTGCCAGAGTGAGATTCTGACTCAAATAAAAAATTAAAATTAAAAATAGACAAAAAGATCTAGGAGAAGACTACATCTAATACCAAACGCTGTTCTTGTCTTAGGTCTAAAACCACAGCCTTCTGTGCCTTCTGACAGTTTATCCTAAAGAGTTTAGAGCCAGCTCCCTCCGCGGGCGAGCTGTTCTAATGCTCAACCAAAACCAGGGATGGGTTCCCGACCAGAAGAGCTCAAAATAGCTTCTCAGCCAGTATTTGAATTTATGCCAAGTGAATTTTTTCCCCCTGACTTCACTTTATTGTATTTTTATGTCAGGCTTGTTGAGATCTAATTTACATGCGTAAAGTTCCTCTTCTTTAGGTGCAGAGAACTGTGAATTTTGACAAACTTATTTAGTCATGGAATGACTATGAAATGACTATGGAACATTACCATCACTCCCAAGCACTCCCTCCTGCCCCTTTCGCTCTGCCCTGGCAATTGCTGATGGGAATTCCACCCCCAAAGTTTGCCCTTTCTAGAAGAATGCAGCCTGTGAGTTTGTACACAGGTGTATTTGAGAGGGAACAAGGAGAAAGAGGAGAAAATGCCCCCTATATACATTTGAGCTCACAGCCTTCATCTCTGCACAAGGGCCCATGGCGTCTGGTTAACACTGAACTCCTCCTGTCCTTTCTAGTACCTACTCTCTCCAGAGACCATAGAAGCCTTACGGAAGCCAACCTTCGACGTCTGGCTTTGGGAGCCCAATGAGGTGAGTGAGGGGCATCATGGTGTACCAGCATCCCCATAGAGTGGCAGTTCAGGATCATGGAACCCTGTGGGGACCATTCCTGTTGTTCTTCCTCCTCTATGCTCCTCCTGTCTGTCCTTCCTTGTAAGGAATGAAAAGGGCTCACACCTGTAATCCCTGTGCTTTGGGAGACTGAGCTGGGAGGATCACATGAGGCCAGGAGTTCGAAACTAGCCTGGGCAGCATAGAGAGAACCTGTCTCTACAAAAAAAAAAAAAAAAAATTGAAAAATTATCCAGATTTGGTGATGCATGCTTGTAATCTCAGCTACTCAGGAGACTGAAACAGGAGGATCACTTGAGTCCAGGAGATCAAGGTTGCAGCGAGCTATGATTGCACCACTACAGCAAGACTGTCAAATTTTTAAAAAAATTATGCTTCTCCAGGTTTTAGTTCAGACTGACACTCTAAAGGAGGGCCCAGGAGACAGATCTCAAGACAGGGGCATTCTGTGAGGAGAGGAGACAGCTGTGAGTTACAGGGGCCTTCAACCTCAGGCTCCTCCTAATGGTGCTGAGTCCCCCAGGCCATCTGCTGACCATGCAAACCCTCACGCAGGCCTGCCAGTGGCCAGCTGCTGTGACCACAGAGGAGCTCTACACATCCCAGAGCTTGGAGCAAATACTTCCTCAAGGAATGGGCTCCAGGTGGAATGTTCTGGTGCGAGAAAGTCGTTAACAGTCAAGGCTACAGGCGCAACCAGATTTGTGGAAATGTGGGGTTCAGGGAATTGTAAGTCACCTTTTGCAGCAAGTATTTCTTTAAAGTTTTCAGTTTGTGGCTGGGTGCAGTGTCTCACACCTATAAACCCAGCACCTTAAGAGGTGGAGGCAGGAGGATTGCCTGAACCCAGGGGTTTGAGATCAGCCTGAGCAACATGGCGGGAACTTGTCTCTACAGTAAAACAAAAATTAGCCAAGCATGGAGGCACGTTCCCGAAGTCCCAGTTACTCAGGAGGCTGGGGTGGAAGGATTGCCTGAATCCAGCAGGTCAAAGGCTGCAGTAGCCGTAGTTGTGCCACTGCACTCCAGCCTACACAACAGAATGAGACTCTGACTCAAAAAAGTTTTCTGTTTTTGGAGAAACACAAATATGAAGATTGATATTGGTTTAATCCCATGAGCTAATAATCCCAGTTAGACCCCTCTCTTTCCACATCCCAAGAAAGGAAAAGTTCCCCATCGAGGACATCAGGCCTTGCTACCCGCAGCCCACAAAAATCTAAGGACTCTTTCCAGCTTTTCAGCAGCATGGGAATGCAGAAGGTCCCCAGAAAGCTCGCCTAAGCTCTTTGACAAGATTGGCCACGACGAAGTCTTCACAAAGGGCAGGAAGGGGGATCCTGCCCTTATCATCCATGGGTCCTGGCTGCCAACATCTGGATGCTACACTCTCCTAAGCAAACCGCTCCCATGCATGTGATCTTCCAGCATGAGAAAAGCCTGGGCGGCACTGGCCAGGAAAGCAAAGATCTGACCTTCATGCCTCACCCAGGTTCACCAAGAAGAGTGGCCAGTGGTGGGTCCCAGGGGCCTCATGGCAGCATACCTGCTTGGAACGTTCAGCCACCACATAGGCGACTTTCTCCCCAGCCCTGAGAGTCCAGGACTGAGATGTGGAGACCACAGGAGAAGCAGGCTCCTAATGTGCAGCATGGCTGGTTGGGTCAGTGTGTGACTAGAAAGGGCCCCGGGCAGGGGAGACATCAAAGTGAGAGGGAGAGCTTGGAAGGAAGCATTGGAACAGCCAGCTTGCAGAAGCTCCCCCTGCTCAGGGCTGAGGCCATGCAGAACAGGTTCATAGCAAACAGACAGCAGGGTAGTTAGAACACGCAGTCTCCCAACTGGCAGGAAAACACCACATCTGGAGCATCATCTGGAAAAATCACTGGCTTCAAAGTCATGTTGACATCAGCCTACCAGGAGTAAAAGCCAAGTAGGGAGCCACTGATGACAAAACGCTTATGTGGAAACCAGCACTGGCTGTCGTTTCTGCCATCTTCCACCAGGAAAGCTTTGGAGCACAGGGCCACTGTGGCTGGGGAGATGGAGGCTGCCCCCCAAGGTTGGGGGGTTCACGTACCCATAATAGAGAGGCCACCTCTGCTTGTCCTCCAATCCACAGTGTATTCACAGCCACTGTCCAGGGCGGGCAGGTAAGGCAGCAACTTCGGGCAGCTGAACTCAGCCTCTGTGTGGCATCACCCATGGCCCATGGCCTCTGCCAAGTAGGTCTCAAAAGTACTCAGGAAGACTGGTGAGGGTTCCAGTGCTTCAGAGGAGCAACAAGCTGCCTGCTAGTGAGAGACCAGAGATGTCTTAGACAGGAGTGTCTGATGGATCTGGGGACACCAGGAATCTTAAGTGTGAGTGATACAGAGGAACAGCTAAAAGGACATGCTGGAGGACTTTGACAACTCACTTCGCCCGGAAAAACAGCAGCTGGACATCCACAAGGCAGCTGGCACCCAGGAACATCAGGACACTGATAGCAGCCACCTCTCTTCATTGCAGTGAGGACGACTCCGTGGCTCAGTTCAGCATCCTGCCCATCACAAGCCAGGCCGAGGACATGAGTTCCCAATGCTGTGTTCCTCTAATCCAGTAGGCCTGCCTCTGCTGAGCAGAGAGCCTAGAGGTTGCAGGAGTCTCCCAGTGTCTTATGAGTCCCCTCCACCCACTCACAATCACACAGCCCACTCAGACTGAGACCTGCCATGGCCTCCGGGAGCTGCTCATCTGGTCTCAGGGGCCGCCAACACAGCAACAGATGCATGTCCCTTTTGCTCCAAAGCCACCACATGGGCCACATGAGCAGCACCAGATGGTTCCATGTGCCAGTAGTCTTTGCCTCTTGACTGATTCTACAGCAGACATTTCAGCTTAGGGGCTGCCCTGAGCGGCATCTGAGCTAGTAGGGTGGGTGCGAAGGGGTCCGAGGCTGTAACACCTCTGGTCCTAAGGGCACTGGGGGGATCAGCAGCTCTGGATGAGGCCCCAGCTGGGTGATCCGGGCAGCCACTGACCAGAGACCTGGGAGCCAGCCCTACTGTCTTCATGCCAGCCCCAGATGCCTGCAGCCCTGTAAGGGGCTCCTGCAAGCACCACCATCTCCAAAACCTTGCACCCTGTACATTGTCTAATCTGCATCTGCACTGTCCCCAGAAGGAAGGCGTGTGTGTGGTTCACGTGCTTTCAGGACACTCCATGGGTGACATCCCAAGCTCCCATATGTGGCCACATGTGGAGGAGTTTCCAGTGTTCCAGATGGATGCTCCCTGATGCCACAGAATTATCCACTCCCTTCAGAGCCATCTCATCAATGCTGTGGTTATAGGATTGAATTTACCAAAATTCACCTCACTTGCAGTCTTCCTGAGTCTCGTGTAATGTGTAACAAGTAAAAATGGATTTTCGTATCCTGCCCTAGTTTGCTTGGGCTGCCATAACAGAGTGCCAGAGACAGTGGGCTTCAACAACAGAAGCTTCTTTCTCACAGTTCTGGAGGCTGAAGTCTGGATGGAGGTGCAGGCCAGTTTGGTCTCTCCTGGGGCCTCTGCCCTTGGCATGCAGATGGCCACCTTCTCGCTGTGTCCTCATGTGGCCTCCTCTCTCTGCACACGCATCCCTGGTTCTCTTCTTTTTTTTGGTCCACTGAGGTTTTTTTATTTGTACGTATGCATTACATCCCTAGAAAAAGAATCCCAAGATTTTCCCTCCTGTGCGTTTCCTTCTTGCTTCTTCGCGGTCCATGATGCCAGCTGAGGTTGTCAGTACAATGAAGCCAAATTGGCGGGATGGAAGCAGATTATTCGGCCACTTTTCTAGATCTTTGGGTTGCACATCAAATCTGGGGCTGATCACGCCACATTTGTTCAACCTGCCTGTGAGGTTCACAACAATTTTTCCAGCTCTGTGATCATCAATGATTTCAAATTCACCAATGTAACCATGCTTCATCATCACAGTTAGAAACCAGACGATGACTTTGGAGCATGGCCCGATAAGAACCTGGCATTTGCCAGTCTTTTCGGCATTGTTGATGCGAGCATCAACCAGGACATTCATGTGCACCATGGTAGCATGGAAAGATGGCGGAAAGAGTTGGTTCTCTTCTTATAAAGACACTAGTCCCAAGGATCAGGGTCCCACCTCTATGCCCACATGTAACCTTCATCACCTTCTTAAAGTACTTATCTCTGAATACAACCCCACTGGGGCTAGGGCTTCAACATATTGATTTGGGGAGGCACTATTCAACCCATAACACACCCTTTGGGGAAAAGAAGGTCACTCAGTGAACAGAGACAGGTGTCAGCCAAATGGCAGATGGAGGTGGGGACAGGTGTGTGGCACTGGGTGGCCCTGGGTGGCAGATGGTGTGTGGCACTGGGTGTGTGGCACTGGGTGGCAGATGGAGGTGGGGACAGGTGTGTGGCACTGGGTGGAGGACGCCTTCCAGAGAATGTCAAAACTGTCCCATTCTGCAGATCTTCCCTCTCCCTGTTCTCTCCATCTCAGACCTGCTTTTCCCAGAAAGAAAAGCCCACTTTTGTGAAACTGTCTTTTTTAAGAATCATTTCATCTTTTCCTCCCTCACGTAACTCATTCCAAAGCACTGAGCTATATTTGAATAGATCACAACAATGACAATAAATCCTCTTTGGTACTAAAACCAAAATCTGTTTCAACTTGAAAAGGGTTACCTATAGAAGCCAGAGTTCAGGGAAAGCAGACTTAAGAGAAGTGGCCCCCAGGGCAGAGGTTTACCTTCCGGGCATGACAGTTGAAGGCGTTTAAAGGTGTCTGCAGTCCCAGTGGGGCCCCAGGGGGCCTAATTCAGCATTTTTTAGATGAAAATCATCAAAGTTCCTTTGGTCCCCCAGCCTCAAGCAAGTAAAGGTCCTTTCTCCCCACAAAGACAGCCCATTCTCAAGTGTGCGCTGGAAATAGCCATGGCCTACCGCCTTGAGCTGCAATCCACTGAGATTGTTTTTCATGTGTCGAAATATTTTAAAACTTTCTTAGTGTGGTCATTTGGGAGTAGGGGGCACCCAGTCACCATCTCTTCTTGTGTGGAATTCTCATCAGCTTCTGGATTGGCTCCTCCACCCCCAGGAGACCCCCACCATTCAGAGTGGTCTCGAAAGACCCATGAGCAAGGCCTCTCCTCCCCCATCTTGCTAGACGGGCTCTGCGCTCCGATGACACCCCTCGTGGTATTATTCCCTGGACAGTGGAGGAATGCAAGAGGTTGGGAAGCTGGCCCATCTGCTTCTCTGTGACCACCATTCCCCTGTGCCCACAGATGCTGAGCTGCTTGGAGCACATGTACCATGACCTCGGCCTGGTCAGAGACTTCAGCATCAACCCCATCACGCTCAAGAGGTGGCTGGTAAGTGTCAAGCCCATTGTTGTCCTTCTTGGACACGTCATTTCATCAAGTTACATAGGAGTGGACGGTCAGGGCACCTTCCTGATGGCACCAGGCTCTGTGAAGAGAGGCCACGTTTCCATGGAAGTTCTGTGAGGACACCTGGCCAATCTCTGTTTGTTCTTCCACCAAAGCACTCTTTATCTCCTCAGCTCCTGCTCTGATTAGCAAGAACATAATAAGAATCTATTATTAAGTAAAGCAATATGTTCTAAAGCAGTGGCATGTGGGAGTGTGTGTCTGTGAGTGTGTGTGTGTGTGTGTGTGCGTGTGTGTGTTTAGCAGCAGTTTTTTTATTTTTATTTTTTTGAGTCGAGGTCTCACTCTGTCACTCAGGCTGGAGTGCAGTGACACGATCATGGCTCATTGTAGCTTCGGCCTCCTGGGCTCAGGTGATCCTTCCATTTCAGCCTCTTGAGTAGCCGGGATGACAGGTGCATGCCACCAACCTGACGCATTTATTTATTTATTTATTTGTAGAGATGGGGTCTCACTATGCTGCCCAGGCTTGTCTTGAATTCCTGGGCTCAAGCAATCCTCCCACCTCAGCCTCTCAAAGTGCTGGGACTACAGGCATGACCCACCGCACCTAGCTAGCAGAGATTTTTTAAATATATGTATATCACTCAGAACCAAATATTAAAACTTCCATGGAAACGTGGCCTCTCTTCACAGAGCCTGGTGCTTGGGGTCCTAGACACTCCTCATGAAATCTCTCCTGCCCCCCCCATTTTAAACCCCAGTATGGCTTATCAGATACCTCCGAGACACCTCAGTCCATGACCCCTGGGTGAAAACCTGGTGGGAGCACTGTCCCCACACCTGCCCCAGGTACCTTGCTATGGCCGTTGGATGTTTCTGTGCCCACTAGTCCACCTGGTCCACACCTGTGCTAAACACAGGACCACTGTGGGACTCTGGTGGACAAGAGTTTGGCAGAGAACACTAGAACCAGCTAGCACCCTTCTAGCCAGTTTTGGAGGAAAGGTGGGTGGGTCCGGGACACAGGGCAGCTCAGACTCTCTGCTTCTCCTGCAGCTGTGTGTGCATGACAACTACAGAAACAACCCTTTCCATAACTTCCGGCACTGCTTCTGTGTGACCCAGATGATGTACAGCATGGTCTGGCTCTGCAGTCTCCAGGTGTGTCCTGCCTACCATCATCTAGACCTTGACTTTGGGAGTGGGGGATTCTTTCCAGGGAGTGGCTGCCCAGTCACACCTAGAGAGTGACAGACATGAGGTCCCCAGCTGCTCCACTCCTCCTGGGGTAACACCCCCTCCTGTGGCTGTCAGTCACTCCAGTGGTATAATTCTAGGAGTCTGTTCCTAGAATTACAGGAGCAAATGTATCCCCACCTGCTCCCCCCACCCCAAAGCACAGGCCCTCTCCCACCAGCCCAAGGGGTTCCTGATGGCTAAAGAGGGCTTCATCCCACCTGCATCACTCACCCTGTTTCAACCCCATCCCACCCTCAGAGTGAAGAGGGCGAAAACCTAAACTCTGTGTTCCAATCCAGGAGAAGTTTTCCCAAATGGATATCTTGGTCCTGATGACAGCGGCCATCTGCCACGATCTGGATCATCCCGGATACAACAACACGTATGCACAGGATTTTTTTCTGGGGCCCTGGGCTTCCCTGAGCAGGAGCCTTCAGGGATATCAAACCTTTGGGGGACTGCCACATTCCTGTTCCATCCTGGCTCCAGGTTCAGCACATACCAGCTGAGTCCTGGTTATGGGAGAAGAGAGGTCCTGGCAATGTCAGCATCTCCTCTACCCCAGGCAGAGGGCGACACCCACCAGGCACAGGGGCATCGACTCTACATGCACTTCTCGGGAGCTGGCTCCTTCCTGGGCAGCCTCCCAGCCTTCCTTAAGGCCAAGGCAGAGGGCAGGGGCCAGTTAAAGTGAGAAGGAGCTGCAGAGGAACAGGAGGTGAGGGGGGTCCATCATGGGGCCGCCAGGTCAAGCTCTGAAGGGGCGTCACTCACTCCTGCCCCTGTAGGCACAGACTTCCTCCCACGTGCCTAATGAAGTCCAGGCCACATGCACTGGTTTGCATTCACAGTGATGCATCAGTTCTTTCTAAGTCCCCTACATATGAACAAGTTCTGTTCTGAGCACGTGTTTGTAAGTCTAATTTGTTCAAAAGTCCAACAAAGTGAGTCTAGGTACCCAGCTAACACAATCAGCTATACAGTATCTGCTACATCACTGCTGCTTTTACACTTGCTTCTGGACAACCAGGCTTGAAATAAAGATACTGTACTACTGTGCTTCATACAGTCCTGTACAGTAAAGTACGGAAAAGCACAACCTCTTGCAAAGGTTGCATGCACATGTCAATGTACACCCGACATATGAACTAACTGACATGATTGGGCATGTGAACACATGTTTGCATCTTTGAAAGTTCACAACTTGAAGGTTTGTATGTAGGGAACTTACTGTATTGAATTTGAGTGTATTTTTGCAATGACATCAGATGTTCCTGAGAGCTTTGCCCCCGTGTGCCAGAGCCAAGCAGATTCTGAGGTGTGGCCTCCCCCAAGGAGGCAATCACCATGCATATTCATCTGTTCCCTTTCTGCTAGTTTCACACTCACAACCCCAGGGATGACAGACCCGCAGAAAGACCTTGACCACAGAGCATCTGACACAAAAAGACAGCCTGGCGCTGCCTCCAAATGTCTGCCTTTGGCACGTATTGAAACTTGACAATCTTTGCAAGAGGCCATGATGCCTTCAGGGCATTGACTCAGGGAAGTTCTGGGCTCCTCTGTAGTGTCTATCTAGTAGGACTATACAATGTGGGATGTCCAGTTGTGCAGGGTAGCAGAGAGTTGGTAGAGTTGGCAGTAGTGAACTCCTGATATGGGCAGGCCACAGTTAGCTTCCCCAACCCCCACTCCCCCAGTGCTTTCTCCTAGCCTCTGCCAAGGCCTCCTATGCCCCCGGGTGTTGCTCTCTGCTGAGCAGATGCCCAGTACAGGCACCTGAGCCTCCCCTGCTCTCCCCTCACCTCCCAGGTACCAGATCAATGCCCGCACGGAACTGGCAGTTCGTTACAACGACATCTCGCCACTGGAGAACCACCACTGCGCCGTGGCCTTCCAGATCCTCACTCAGCCCGAGTGCAACATCTTCTCCAACGTGCCTCCAGATGGCTTCAAGCAGATCCGACAGGTGTGCAGGGCAAGGGCCCTCCAAGGGATGGGGAAGGTTCGTGATGGGAGACAGAGTAGACTCTACTCTCCCGTAGCTGGAGGTGCCCGAAGCTCCCACCGGAGACTCTGAGGAACCTGCCCTCTTTCCTCACCTCTTCCAGGGCCCAGATGGAGCCCCAAGAACAGAGTGCTCATGCCATGCACACAGGTATTCACTGACCTGTACTTTCCAGCCACTGTGTAATTCAACCTTCATCAGCTTCCTTTGAGAGAAGTCATTTATCTATTTTTCAGCCCAGAAGACAAAGGCTTAGAGAGGCTAGATAACTCACTCAAAAGGAGAACAGGTCCTAGGGAGACACATCTGCTACATCCAACCTAGTAGAGCTGACCACTGCCCCATAACCCCAGCTGCTGTCACCTGCTCCCCATGGCCTGGCAGCTACTCCCCCTTCAGATAAGGGACCTTTCTGCCTCTCAGGCATGATGGGAGGAGAGTGGGAGGGTACTTGCACGAGAGGAACATTAATCAGCCCAGCAGTCACCTGCCCAGCTCACAAAAATAACACCCCTCTACACAGAGGAGGTCCCCATTGAACCATAACTTGGTCCTCCACCCTCTGACATTTTTGCAGGGGAGGGAAGGTCTCAGAACAACCTCTGAAAGAAGTATAGTGGGTTGATTTGGAATTGTAGCCCCCCCCAAAAAAAGATATGTCCACCTTCTATGGATACGATTTTATTTGGAAAAAGGGTCTTTGAATCTGTACTTAAGATCTCCAGATAAGATCAGCATGGATTGGGCCCTAATCCAATAAGTGTCCTTGTAAGAGACAGAAGGGGAGAAGACACAGACACAGAGGAGAAGACCATGTGAAGATGGAGTGATTGGATATTGGAGCAACATGGTCACAAGCCAAGGGACGCCTTGAGCCACCAGGAGCTGGGAGGGACAAGGAAGGATCCCCCTGGAGTCTTTTGAGGGATCATGGTTCTACCCACAACTTGATGCTAGACTCTGGCCTCCAGAACTGTGGAAAAGGAATTTCTTTTGCTTTAAGCTGCCCAGTCTGTAGTACTTTGCATGGTAGCCCCAGGATACTGACACAGGGCACCGTCTCCAATCTCTCTGAGGAGCCATCTTCAGCTATTTCACAGATGCAAACCTCACTCACTCTGTGTAAATGGCCTTTCTTCATGATGCAATGGATAAAACCTCTCTGGAATCCAGCTCTGGGAAATCGCTCATCTCTCTCCTGCAGAGCCAAGAAGCTTGCCTTTATCAGAGAGCACCAGCCTCATAAACCATTGTTTCCCGATTTGTCTATGCTTCTAGGAAGTTCAAAGCGAAATGGGGTGCTTATTACAGTCACCACTGAATCACTGATTCCTGGTACAATTATCTCCCCTTTATTTATAGCCTTCTGGCTACCCTCCCATGTTTATGGTTCCCTGACAAGCATGTGCTGTATGTTGTGATAAGCTGTAGCAAGTCTTCCTCAGCAGTAGGTCAAGAGAAGCCATGAAGAGAGAATGCCGCCCAATGGGTGCATAGTGGGGAGCTCCTCCAGAAATAGAAATAGGACCTGGGGAATCAAAGCAAGTGAACATCCCCTTAGCATAGGGCCCACCCCGGTGGGGCGTGTCAGAGCAGCATCCCAAAAGAGAAGTGGGCACCTGACCAGAGAATCCACCACCCTATAGATGGGATCGTTCTCATACCAGCCACATAAGAGTTATCCTGTTTCAAATGCTTAACTGACTTTAAAATCAGACTTTCTTCTGGGGGTAAAATTAGTTTAAAGCTTAAAATTTTTTTAAATGTCATTGAAGATTTGAGGGATAACTGAAGAAAGCATTCACTAATAACACAATTAAATCTTTACAGAAAAATAGCTCAAAATGAAAGTGATGGCCTCCCAAAAAAATAGATTTTAGATCACTAACATGGATTGATTTAGGTTTTGTATTTTATGCTTGTGGTTTTATTTTCTTAGTAAAGGAGAACACCATACCTGGCACAGAGATGTCTTCTGTAAATGTGGAATGGATGAATGGATGGATAGATGGATGGGTGGATGCATGGATGTGTGGATTGTGGATACATGGACAAGTGGATGGATGGATGGTTGGATGGGTGGATGGATGGATGCATGCATGCATGGACAAGTAAATGGATGATGGATGCATGCATAGATGCATGAACAAGTGGATAGGTGGAAGGATGGATGCATGTATGTATAGATAGATGGATTCATGGGTGGACGAACAGATGGACAGATGGATGGATGGATGGATGGATGGATAAGTGAATGCATATTAAGTGGATGGATGGATGAATGGATGGATAAGTGAGTGCATGTTCAAGTAGATGGATGGATGGATGGATGGACGGATGGATGGGTAGATGGATGCATTGATGGATGGATTCATGGACAATGGATGTGTGCATAGAGTCATCATGAGAACTAAATGAAAATATGTGTCCAGAGGACTGAGTACACAGTAGGTGCCTATTGAATAATTGTTGGGATTATGCCTTGTGTTAACACTTTGTTCTTTCACTATTCAGGGAATTATCACACTAATCTTGGCCACTGACATGGCAAGGCATGCAGAAATTATGGATTCTTTCAAAGAAAAAATGGAGAGTTTTGACTACAGCAACGAGGAGCACATGACCCTGGTGAGTAGACCTGTACTGCCCCTAGTGGGTCTGGCTAAGTGGGTCACACCATCCAGCTCACACTGGAAACCAAGAAGCCAAAGTTTTTAGCCTTGCCTTGGAACAAAGTGTCTATAAATCTGGTTTACAAAGTTACAACTCACTAGAAAATCCCCTGGGCAAGGCCTCCCATCCTGAAGGAGCCTCTCACATGGTTAGATGGCAGCACACTCCGTTTCCTCCTTCTCTTTTGAATTTAAAGGAGATAAATGAATGAAGGCGATGTGTCATGCTCTGGTTTCCTGGGAATAAAGTTGACTCTCCAGAAGGGTATAGCCCCAGCACGGCATACTGAGAACCCACCTCTAGGAGGTCAACTCCTACCCAGCTGGACGCCTATGCTCTATGACTCAGCACCCCTCCACCTGGCCTGCAGCACAGCTGGGAGCCCCTCTGTAAGCAGGGTGACCAGAGAAGGGGCGGCGCTTCACCAGTGAGGAGTGTGTGCCAGGTTTGCCCAGTGTCTGCTCTTCATAAAGAGAAAAATGCAGCCGGGCTTGGTGGCTCAGCCTGTAATCCCAGCACTTTGGGAGGCTGAGACGAGAGGATTGCCTGAGCCCACGGGTTCGAGACCAGGCTGGGCCACTTGGCAAGACCTTGTCTCTACAATAAATCAAAAATTAGCTGGGCATGGTAGTGTGCACATGGATTTCCAGCTACTTGGAAGGCTGAAGTGGAAGGATCGCCGGAGTCCAGCAGGTTGACGCTGGGGTGGCCATGAGAGCACTTCAGCCTGGGCGACAGAGTGAGATTCCAACTCAAAAAAAAAAGAGAGAGAAATGTGTGAAAACTCCCCCTCCCAGCCTTCAAAGAGAAAGTGAATTATGTGGAGTCTCATCTAAGCATTTAGAATGCTTCTGGCATTCTCACTTTTAAAATGAATTGTCTTGTTTAAAATTAATAAACATCACTACACCTCCAGCGTGGTTGATTAACAGGAAGCTCCTTGTAGATCAGACTTCAGTTCTAACCGTCCAGTGCCAGGAGGACAAGGCTTTAGGGATTATGGTTTAAGTCCCCTACATATGAATGAGTTCCATTCCAAGAGCATGTTCATAAGCCCAATTTGTTCATTAAGTCCAACAAAGTTAGACTAGGTACCCAATTAACACAGTTGTCTATACATACCAGCTACATCACCACTGCTTTTACGCTTGCTTCCAGATATCCTGGGCTTGAAATAAAAATATTGTACTACTGTACTTTATACAGTCTTGTACAGTAAAGTACACAATAGCAGAGCCACTTTGTTTAGGGTGCACTCACGTGTCAATGTACACCAGACATGTGAACTAACCTATGTGATTGGACATGCAAACACACATTTGCATCTTTGGAAGTCTGCAACTTGAAGGTTCTTATGTGGGGGACTTACTGTACTTGGTCTGTGGAGTTGAAGGGCAGTTCATTCCCAAAGTCTGCATGAAAGGAAGGATCTCACCATTGCCTTGCTAGACTCCGGTGTGGCCGTGCTTCCTGGCTTTGGACTCCTCCCCCACCTTGGAGAGGTGAATCTTCTCTCTCTCTTCTCTTTCTCTGATTTACTTTTGAATAAACTATATTTTGAATCTAAAAAAAAAAAGAAAGGAAGGATCTCTTGTTGTCCATAACTGGATGGTGGGAGAGTGTGTCCCCAGGCCAAGGCCTCCTGTAGTCCCTTCCCTGAGAGGGAACTAGGAAGTGATGCATCTAGTCAGTTCCTGTAAAGCAAGCTTCTTGCTCACCAAACACCGAAGGCATGTAGGAGGCACCACACTGTCCTTCATGACGTGAGGGAGGGCAAGAGGAATGGACACAAATAAGTCTAGAGGTATGACCCCTCTGAGGTGTGGGGAGAGGCCAGAGAAGGGGTGGGGACACAGGAGACCAAGAGTCAGGTGCCAGGTGTGAGGATGTCCATCAGGACAACAAGCCCAGCTGCAAGTCCATCTCAAGCCTTACTCACCTGCTGCAGCTGCACAGGCCAGAAGCAAACTGAGGCATGGTGCCCAGGGTTCAATTTTATCCCAACAGACCAGCACTAGGCCAGGTCAGACAACAAGCAGTACAGATTGAGGCATCTGTCTCTTTATGGACCCAGGGAACTGGGGGCAGAAGTGAGGGAACAACTGGGAGGGGGATCTTTCTGGGTTTAAGTGGGGCCCCAGCAAGGAGGTCTTCGAGTGGAGGGCAGGGCTGAGCATGGGATGTGTGTGAGGCGTGTATGGCCTGCAGGACCTGCAGCCTTGACCCCCCAGGGACCGCACCTCCCTAGCCCTGTGCTAGGTCTGTCTGGGGGTGGGAGGTTGCAGTTCCCCCCAAGGTCTGCCAGGTGGAGGCTTGTAATTGCCTCCAGTCTGGAGCCAGACTCATCACAGAGGAGACTCTCTGGGACCAATAAGGAAGGGCAGGGGGTACAATGGGCAGCCAAGTCCCTTTGAGGTTACATTGAGCTTGGAAAGCAAAATCTGTCTCACCTTGTGCTGACGTGGATCTGAACCGAGCTGTCCTTCACCAAGTCACATTCCCTAAACCGGCAGAGGAAGGGCCCCAGGCTCGGGGCCAAGTGTCACAGCTAGACTTTCATGTCTAATCAGCCTCAGACCCTGAAAGGGAGCCAATACTTTGATCCTCAAAGCTGGCCATTCCAGGTGATAGTCATTTGTGCCTGGCACAAGGCAAGGTCACAGGATGCCAGCCCTCCACAGCGTGTGTCTTGAAAGTCCAGTGGAGATGCTTTGGCTAAACCCTTTGGCCTGCCCTGTCTCTTTCTAAAGCGCCATTATGTGCCAAACCTTGCCAGGTTCAGAGGGAGTGCCTGGTCTCCTGGGAAAATGAAAAATGTCCCCATCTGGGGGATAACTGCAAACAGGTTGGGGCTGGGCATGGGGCAGTCCTGTGAGGGACGTCATCTGGCCTGGGGTGGCCAGGAAAGCTGGAGAAGGAGACCGGGACAGGACCTTGAAGGTTCACACTGCATTGAAGGAAGGGGGCACATCCACCCTCGAGGGAACAAAGCCCAGCTACCCCTCAGCCTCCATCTCCTCCTACCTGTAATGGCAAGTCCAGACCCAGAGAGCAACAGCAGGCTATGTTATATCTTCCATCACCTAAATTCCAAAATCTCTGCTTTCAGCTGAAGATGATTTTGATAAAATGCTGTGATATTTCCAATGAGGTCCGTCCGATGGAAGTTGCAGAACCTTGGGTGGACTGTTTATTAGAAGAATATTTTATGCAGGTAAGAGTCTAGCAAAGCAATCAAGCCCCGGTTGCTCTTACTAGCCCACTTAACAAGGGTGGTGTTTGGGAGAGCATGCCAGGGTGGACCAACATGTTCACTTGGTGGCTGGTGGCTTCACCAGGCTCCAGGAAACCTTCATGGCGAGCGTTCATCAGGAACAAAATAGGTTGTCATTTGAGACCTGAAAGACAGTGAAAGCCCAGACAAGCTAATGTTGTAAAACTGCCGCCTCTCACCACTAATTGAGCAACTATTATGGGAGGACTTGTCAAGCAAATTGCCTAGAAGTCAAGAAGCAAGAATTGCACCCAGGAGTGGGTGACACCCAGCAGGTCAGCTTACAAGGAGGGGTTGGAGAAAGGAAGATCGGGGACATGAAAAACCAAGACAGCCAAAAATAAAAAACATGCAAAGCACAGGAAGCTTTTAAATGCAAGGGCTTCACCAGCCCTAGGACACAAGAGGGGCTCTGCAGCCTGCCTCAGCTGCTGCGATGTCCTGTGATATGCTGAATGAATCACGGCCTCTCCCTATACCTGGTCCTCACAGCTCCCACCTGCATACCCAGCAAAGGCTCTTTTTAGCACTTAAGATACTGCAAGCTCTTCCTTGTTCTTATGGATACACATTTGAGGCACAGTTTGTTTGGCTGTTGGTTAATGAGCTTGTTTTGTTCTTTCTCTAAGAACAGTGATCCAGATTCCGGGGGCATTTCTGTCTTTAATGTCGCTGTCTACCGCATTCCCTGCAGAGTGACCGCGAGAAGTCGGAAGGCCTTCCGGTGGCCCCATTCATGGACCGAGACAAAGTGACCAAAGCTACAGCCCAAATCGGGTTCATCAAGTTTGTCCTGATCCCAATGTTCGAAACAGTGACCAAGGTGGGTGTCCCCTCACGCTGATGGTGTAACAGTGAGAATATGCACATGCTCACACACGCAGTCACATGCAAGCCCTGAGAAGCCTCTTCACCTGGCTGTCATGGTGACTGTGGCTCCTGCCCCATCCAGAGCCTGCTCCCTGCCGCCTGCCCTTGACCCCAGCATCATTCCTCTCCCTGTGAGCTGAGCTCTCTGCCACACCTTGCTGGGCCCTCAGAGCCCCCTCCTGGGCTTCATCCAGCACTGCTGACCTTCAGAATCCAGTAGGCAGCACCAACTCTTTCTTTGACTCTCTGGTCCCTCCCTCCCCATCCCCAGCCATCAGACCGCATCCTTACCCCTGGAGGAACCAGCTGGGTCGGCGTCCCAGTCTTCACCCTACCCTACCCCTGAGTCCTTACTGGCCAGAGCTGCAGGTGGCCACCTGCTGAGGCTCCCAGCTCAGGTCCCCTCAGCATGTCTAAAGCAGACTCAGCTGTCGCCTCCCCATCTGCCCCACCAAGCAGTGACTGGGGCCGAGGCTGCCAGGTCTCCTGCTTTTCCCTCTTGCAGCTCCATGTGCTGCAGATCCTTGGAACTGCCCCATGCCCTTCCCACTCCCAGGACTCCCAGCCAGGCGGCTGTTGTCAGGTCCTCTGCCCACATCTTGGGAAGGACCTCCCAGCCTGTCCCCAGCCCTATCTCACAGGGATGGGAGACATGGGAGTAGGGAGGAGTAGACTTTTCATAGGGCCGCAGGAGGAGGCACTGGGGGCACAAAGCAGAGCAGGAATATGGAAGGGGCAGAGAAGTGCTGGCATGAGGGTGTCCAGGCAGCAGGAATGACCCAGTGGCTTCCACACAGGAGACCTGATGCCCGTTTTTCTCACTTGTTTTCTGCTGCCTTAAGAACAAAGGGCTGGCCAGGCAAGGTGGTCTGTAATCCCAGCACTTTGGGAGGCCGAGGCAGGAGGATTGCTTAAACCCAGGAATTCAAGACCAGCTTGGGCAACATAGCGAGATTTCATCTCTACAAAAATCTTTTCAAAAAATATTAGTTGAGTATGGTGGCACAGGTCTGTAGTCCCAGCTACTCTGGAGGCTGTGGTGGAAGGATCATCTGAGCCCAGGAGGTTGAGGCTGTGGTGAGCCGTGATCATTCCACTGCACTCCAGCCTGGGCATCAGAGTGAGACCCTGACTCCAACAAACAAACAAACAAACAAAAAGAACGAAAGGCCATTTGAACAAGTCCATTTGTTCCCTGCAGCTCTTCCCTGTGGTTGAGGAAAGCATGCTGCAGCCCCTATGGGAATCTAGAGACCGTTACGAGGAGCTGAAGCGGACAGATGATGCCATGAAAGAGGTAACATGATGTGTTAGAGTTAGCCTTCCTCGTGGCGAATGGGTGGAGCAGGCCAGCTCTCTTTCACACTCCTGACTCCAGAATCCTGAACACACCAAACCGGGCACATGGAAGGTGGCCCTATAGACAGGAGCACATGCCCATCCTGCCAGAAAGCGGGACTCAATAAAATTAGGGAGTCTGTACATGGGGTGAAACCAAACTGCAGGTGCCTAGGAAAGTGCACCAGGGCTCTGCGCTCTTTTGGGGGGCTTACTGGCCACACCCTCACAAGAATCACACCTGGCCCCTGCTCCATGCAGGTCCCCCCCCTCCTGGCCCCTGGGCCAACTTGTTCAGAGGAGGGCATGGGGTGGAAAGGGATGGCACCCTTGGCACAGGGGCAAAGGGACCACCCACATGGCTGCTCCCCAGCCCAGAACACACAGAGTCAGCTTGCCACCTCTCAGGGGTTAAGGAGCCTGGGTCTGACTCTAGGTTGGGTTAATTCTGATTTACAGGAAAGGATCAAGGTCACAGGCTCAGCGCCTCCTGGCCTGAAGTCCAGCTGCCCACAGTGTGCCATCTCTCCCCATCCACCCTCCCGTCCTCCTCTCTCCAGTGTCCCAACGAAGCTACTTACGCAGGCTTTGACCTATTCTGCCCTCGGTAAAAGAGGGAGCCTGAAATGCCCTCTCTATGCCACTTAAACACGCTTCAAGGCTGCTTTGGTCAGGCTCTCCTAGTTACTGCGTAGTCCTACCCCGCTTTTCTGCATGACCACTCCTGAATCCCCTTTGGCCTAGGACACCCCACTGAGCCCTGAGCTGTTTGCCAGACATGTCCTTGTATAGGTTTCATCCCCTTCAACTAATAATACCCTGCATGTTGTGCATACACCTACCTTGGGCAAATGCCAGGCATACTGTAGGTGCTCAACAATCACTCACGAGTTGGTTGAAAACCCAGACCAGCAGTCCTGATTTCTCTAGTTGGATTTTGTTTTTACAAGAACACAGAGAACACTCCGAAATTCCAGAAGGCTAGGAGCAGAACAGACAGAAATGGGCATAGCAAGCGTCCCCTGGTCCAGACCCCCAACAGGAGAGCTGAAGAGGCTTCTGCCTCTCCTGGGCCACCAGTGAACCATTGCTGTGGGGTACTTGTGTCTCCAAGTCCTGAGTCCTGCTGCCCGATGGGGGACTCCAGGGCCCTCCAAGACATCTTCCTGCCCCCAGACACACAAAAGAGGTATAAGGGAGCCTGAGCTGTGGCTCCACACCACCAGCAGTCCTGTGGCTGGGGGAGCTGCAGTCAGGCGATCTCACTGCCCAGGTTGTGACCTCACTCCCAAGCCCCAGACAAGGCCCCGAGGTGAGGCCTCAGGTGTCAGGAAAGTCTAGAGGATGCAGAACTGCCTCTGAAAACCTGGCATCAAGTGTGTTTAGGCTCGGGGTTGCAGACGGCAGTCTTTCACATCGTAGCGAACTCAGACAGCAGAAGCCGCTTAAAGGGACGCAGTCGCTCCACTGGCACCTCCTGGACCCTGACTGGGCCTTCTCCACATTCTGTCCTAGTTGCAGAAGAAGACCGAAGGCTTGACATCTGGGGACACCGAGAAATCCAGAGAGAAAAGCATAGAAGTAAAAAATAGTGAAGGTAACACTATGTTGAATTGGTTTCTCCACGCCTGCAGTAACTCAGGCTAAAACGGGAGGAGGGTGCTGAGAAGTCTGTGGGAGGGTGGACGGAAGGAGGGAGGGCGGGAGGAATTCTTAATTTGGGAATGTGCTTAAGTAAGCGAAACGTGTATTCCTTGCATCTAATAATGAGACTTGGGCTCTGAAGGAAGGGGAACATACTTTCATGAATAGAAAAACATTAATAATTAGCGTTTGTGCTACTTCTAAGAGAAAGTTTTTTTATTTTTTATTGTATTCTATTCTATTTTTTTTAGTCAGGGTCTCACTCTGTCACCCAGGCTAGAGTGCAGTGGCATGATCAATGGCGATCACGGCTCATGGCAGCCTCTACCTCCTGGGCTCAGGCGATCCTTCCACTTCAGAATCCCAAGTAGCTAATTGGGATTTTGTTTGTTTGTTTTTTGTAGAGACGGGGTCTTACTGTGTTGTCCAGGCTGGTCTCAAACTCCTGGGCTCAAGCAATCCTCCCACCTCGGCCTCCCAAAGTGCTAGGATTCCAGGCATGAGCCACCATACCTGGCTTCCACCTTTTTAAAAATGCGATTGAAGTAGTTAAAGGTTTTCCAAAATGAAATATTTGCTTATATGATTTCAAGCATTTTCCTCTGCCCTTGTCCATACTAGTCATTCATTTAGTCCACGTGGAATGCAGAAACAGCCCATTTGACCACTTCATAATAAGGTCATGCCACACACGTGCCTAACAGATAATTTGAGAGTCTCGTATTTTATCGAGCATTCAAGGCTCAGAGCATGAGACACTGGTTATGGTTTGTAAGAGGAGCCATGGCCGGCTTCAGCATCCCACACATCTTGTTTTGAATCCAAGCATTACTAATTACAAGCTGAGAGACACACACTAGTGTCTCACCCTCTCTGAACTCATAGCCCTAATCTAAACCAGAAGTAACACTGCCATTTTTATTGCTGTTTTAGCCAAATGCCGGTCCCTACACAGTGCTTGTTAAACATTGGCATTTGATTTTTTAAGTTAGATCACATTGTTCAATGGCTCAGAGGAGGGGCCAGTATTGTTTTATTTGACCTAAATGTGCTCAACAATGTGTCTGATGGCTTCTGTCTTTCAAAATGGTGTGTGTGTGAGCCTGTGACATTTGTGATGCTTGCTGCCAGCACATCTTCAACCCCGACAAAAGCAAACCAGTGGTCATTTTCCTTCTTCAGCAGACTGTGTCTGAGAAAGCAGAGGCCACAACACATGAGTCCTGTCCAGAAAGGATGGCTGTGCTGTGGGGAATCCCCCATTCAGGAACAAGATCTCTGGACACCGGATACCACAAGACCACATTTTCTAAGAACTGTTTTGTCCACTGATAACAAAAAAAAGGAATTCATGATGCTGTACAGAATTTTTATTTTTAAACTGTCTTTTAAATAATATATTCTTATACAGAAATGGGTGCTGTACTTTTTCCTCGGTAGAGTTGTGTATCCTGGGGCTGCTTCCGGTAAGTTCCCTTATGGAGGCGGAGAACACTGCGCTTTTCCCACAGATGCACCTTAGCGCGACTGACTGGCGTGATATGATGCATACATCTGTGTAAATTCAGCATTAAATGTCAGATTGGTGCCCTGAGCGCAAGGACAAACCCGTATCCTGTGTTTCTGAGCAGAGGGAGATGTAAGGAGATCTGGGGACTGAGGCAGTTGGTCAGGCTATAGGTCATGTGTTGGAGCAAACGTGCACGTAGTCACAGGGTAGCACACCACTGGGCGCATGGTCACAGGGAGGTTGGTGGTTTAAGAGTTAAAACCCCAGATAAGGAAAAGAGACACATCTACTTAGCACATTTGACAGTCTCTGTCTCAGTGGAGGAGAGATGCCCTTTCCTTTCTAAGTTGGATTTGGTGACAAGCATCGAGGATATTCTGGGTGGCACTCTGTCCCACAGGGAGGCCCAGCACCTGGCTTCTTCATGGTCACACTTTGGTTCTTGCTGAGATGGTCACGCACAGCTGAACTTTCACTCAGACTCACGGCGTGCACTTGAACTCCCAGAGACTCGATTTATAAAAAGCAAAGAAAGACCAGGCACAATGGCTCCTGCCTGCAACCCCAGCACTTGGGGAGGCCGCGGTGAGAGGATTGCATGAGCCCAGGAGTTCGAGACGAGCCTGATTTATTTTTTCTACATAAATCAAAAAATCATGGGCATGGTGGTACACAGCCGTAGTCCCAGTTACTCAGGAGGCTGAGGTGGGAGGATCTCCTGAGCTCAAGAGGTCGAGGCTGTGGTAAGCCATGATTGTGCCACTGTACTCTAGCCTGGGAGACAGGGTGAGACCTCAGTGGAAGGAAGGGAAGGAGGGAGGGAGAGAGAGAGGCAGGGAGGGAGGGAGGGAAGGCGGGAGAAAAAGAAAAAAAGGAAAAGGCTGCTAAACGTCTTCCCTGGGCATGGGCTCCCTCTCTGCCACCTTCTAGGGCCAACAGAGGACCATGACCCTGAAAAGCTGATCTTTAAGGGCCACTTGGATAATCTGAGCTTTGTAGATGTTTCACTAGTATATTGGTTCGATTTCCTTGGAGCATTTGTTCCCTCTTGGTGAATTCCAGAATATCATTTCCTGTCTTTGAATAATTCATTTTTGACCTGTAAAATTTTCCATCTCTTCTTGAATCCAGCTCAGTAGGGATAGGGACCTTGAATTCTACACCTCTTCTTGTTCTTACTTTTGTTTTTCATTTTAATCCTGCTAAAGTCAATATATATGGTGGGTTTGGCAAAAAGACAGCCAAAATGTAGATGTACAGATATTGACACCCTTGGCCTTGTGCCATCCTCTGAGAAAGATTTATTATCTGCTCTCCTTGTCGGGAAAAACAGCTCTTTGTGCAATACCTTCCACCTGCTAAATTGCTTGGAATGCCCACCTGGCCAGACCTTGCCTCCTTGTCAAACTCCATGAGATGCTTTGTTAAATTCTGCACTCATGAACATACACATTTACAGATACAGAGACACACGATCACACAGGTACACACACGTGGTTACACACACACACTCCTACACATCAGTGTACTCCCTCTGGCTTTATGCTGTTCCACGTTGTGGACCAACAAAATCAACAAATAACAGAAATCCGCAGGAGAGAATGCAGTGGCAGGTCCACAATGGGTCGTGGTCCTTGTGTGCCTGCTTGGCTTCCACGAATGGGGCCACGTAGACACTGGTATGGAAGCATCAGTCCCCACAAAATTATTTCCCCAGCCTTCTGCTTCACAAATGCTTCTGTGCTGCGGGTACTTACCATCCTGTAAACTGAGCCTCCAGGGAAGACAAGGCCAAGCTTGACTTACCTCTCAAGGGGCAGGTTCCCTCCCGTCAGGCTGCAGAGAAACCCCACCAGCCAACCCTCCTGAACCCCAGAGCAGCTCAAGCCCCAAGGTCAGAGTTCCTGTTCATCCCAGGCACCCTGCACACCCAGAGCCAGCCCCACCTGGGGGGCATCCCCGTGTTGGTTGAATCACTGGCTGCTCAAGGCAGTGGGGGCTCAGGGCTAGTCAGATGTGCCCATGGCCACAGAGGCGCTCTTGGTGCGGCAGCAAAGGCAGACATGGGAACCCAGCACCCAGTCCTGGAGCGAGTAGCAGAGAGAGGGTTCCCATCCTCCACCAGCACAACTCACTGCACAGGACGTCCCTGTGAGGTGGGCAGCAAAGCCACCACCCAGGATAGTGTGTTTCCAAGTAAACTTTCTCTCTGACAATCAGTGTTAAGTCAACATGAAGGAAAAAAATGTTGGCCGAGCATAGTGGCTCACACCTGTATTTCCAGCACTTTGAGAGGCTGAGGCAGGAGGATTGCTTGAGCCCGAGAGTTCAAGACCAGCCTGGGCAATGGAGCAAGATGGTCTCTATAAAAAATTTTATTTGTGTTCCTTCCTTCCTGCTTCTCTGGCACATTTCGCGATATGGGGTTGAGGCTCTCCAATCTGCCAGCACCACCTGAGAATCCCAGAAACCACCTCCACAATGGAAGAGAATCAGGAGGTGGAGAGAAAAATGTCTGGATTGAAGACCTCAATGGCTGAAGGCAGGAGGAAGACAGCCCTGGAAATGGCCCAGGCAGCTGGAACAGACAGAAACTTTGTGATATTTGTGTTGCAAGAGGAGGACCATACCCTAGGAAGTTCTTGTGTCACATGATCATGAAGAACCCGGAAGTGGAATTTTGTGGTTGCACTATGACCCATGCTTCAGAGAGCAAAATTAATTTACACGTTCAGACCCGGGATGCTCGTCCAGCTCTTGAGCCATTTCAGAGAGGCTTGAATGAGCTTGTGGATGTCTGCCAACCTGTGCTTGACAAGAGGCCAGCATAAAGGACATAAGGATCAAAAGTCAAGCAGAAATAAGTCCACAGTCTAGTCCTTTATGTAGTGTTCACAGGGGACTGTCCTTTAGGATACTCTTCTTGACCAAGCAGAACCCAGAATTAGTTTGTCATGATAGCGTGTTCTATCCTTCAGAAAGTTCTAGCTTTTGACCCATTACAGCTGTTGAAACCCCTGCAATAACTTCTGATAAATTCCCTCTTTTGTTTAAAAAAATGTTTTTAATTAGCCAGACACAGTGACACTCAACGCCCATAGTCTCAGCTACTCAGGAGGCTGAGGTGGGAGGATCACTTAAACCCAGGAGTTTGCAGCTGCAGTGAGCCTTGATCGCCATCACTGCACTGCAACCTGGGTGACAGAGTGAGACCCTGTCTCTAAAAAATATTTAGAATGTTTAGGGTTGAGACACATGTTAGGAGGCAAGCAATGGCCGTGCTTATCTTGGGGACACTGCCACTGGGGTTGTTGGCCAGCATGCAGCGTGTTGGATCAGGACACTTTGCCAAAGAGCATGAAATCCGCAAAGGAGAGTGTTGGCCTGCACTCACCCAGCACCATCTGGAGCCCAGCCATGACTTCGTCCCTTGTGTTCCTCCCAGGGGACAAGGAAATGCTGTTTTCCCCGGTTTTTCTCGCCAAAATGTTTCCTAGCAATTCAAGGAACAGTGTATGTGTAAAAACTAAGAGCTGACCACGTGCACCCTGGAAATGCAGCCCCTCACCCTCCCACTTAATGCAGGCCCTTGTGATTTCAGCTTTCTTGTTGGGTTTTTTGTTTGTTTGTTTGTTTGTTTGTTTGTGTCAGGGTCTCTCTCTGATGCCCAAGCTGGAGTGCCATGGCACAATCACAGCTCACCACAGCCTGGACCTCCTGGGCTCAAGTGATCCTCCCGTGTCAGGCTCCCAAGCAGTTAGGACACCACCACACCTGACTAATTTTTATGTTCTTTTTTTTTTTGTAGAGATGAGGTCTTGCTATGTTGCCCAAGGTGGTCTTGAACTCCTGGACTCTAACAATCCTCCCACCTCAACCTTCCTAAGTGCTGGGATTACAGGTGTAAGCCACCACACTTGGGCTCTGGGAGCTGAATTTGAGTCTGGGGGTGATGTACAACACACTGAGGTGATGAGGTCAGCATGAGCCAAGACCCACCCACTTGAGAAGCTCAGAGAGTATCCCCAAGGGGCCTTCCTAAAGAGCAGGAACAAGGGACCAGCACACACAGCCTGATGACCTGGCCATCAAAAACACCAGTCATCAGGGTGGCCCTCCTTCCTGAGACCAGTCATCCAAGTACCACCATCTGTTGACTATATGACCTCTGACACAATGACTTAAGCTCTCCTGTACCCCTCACTCATCTGCCATGTGGAGATGATACCAGAACTGAAGAGTGGATGGAGATGGGTGGATGGATAAATGGATGGATCCATGGATGGATGGATGGATGGGTGGATGTGTGGGTGGATGAAAGGATAGATGGATGATGGATGGATGGATGGATCTGACCTTCAATCCTGGCATGAGGCTTGAAAAATCTCATGTATGACCAGAGTCAGACACATAGGAGGCCCTGTACAGATCCAGGGTGAGCCAGTTCAGATAGCCTCAGACCAGGGAGGGAGAGTTCTTCTCAGACTTTGAGAATGCTCCCAGTTCCTGAGCCCACCAGCAAAGGGGGGGGGTCCCAATGGTATCCAGTGCCCAATGGGAAGGGCATTTTGTGAGTCAGGCATGTCCGTGAGTCAGAGGGTGCCAAACTTTCTCTGTTAATAGCTTCAGGGAGACACCAACACAGGGAACCCCTCTTTCTGGCCACACCACTCTCCCCATCATTCCCCAGCTCCTGGGAAGCAAAAGCAAAAGGCATCTGCAGAGGGGAAGGGGATGTGTCTTCAAAACTCCCCAGCAGAGAGGAGGAAGCTGAGAGAGTCATGCCTCTCCTTGGCTCCAGGCTTTATGAACACGTGTGAGATGGCAAAGCTTCCCTGGTGCTTCCACCACCCCACCCCACCCAGGACTTCTCACCCTCCTCAGCAGAAACCCTGCTCCTATTAAACACACACACCCTGTGCCCTCCCTGTCCCTGGCACCCGTCTCTCCACTTTCTGTCTCTATGAATCCAGGGACCTCAGGACTGGAATCACACAGCACCTGTCCTTCTGTGATCAGCTTCTTCCACTGAGCATCATGTCTTCAGGGTTCATCCACATTGTAGCCTGTGTCAGGTTTCCCTTCCTTCTTAAGGCTGAGTAACATCCCATTGTGTGGATAGCCCCACATTGTGTTTATACACTCACCCATGACCTTATTTTAACTCTGTGGATTTCATCAAAGGAAACTGGTTGTGCCCCAGAGACTGTTTTCTTTCTTTTGGACAGCAACAGAACTTGTAGTTGGACACATGAGCACCTCGAACGAGTGCCCTCATCAAAACTAACTTTCCTGCAACTAGGTGTGGCTGTGTGCCTGAGTTCAGACAAAGGGCAGGTACTGGAATCATGATATGGCAGCATTCAGAAATCTTCACAGGACAGCAGGATGTGGGTTTTGCTCCCTTTCGCCTTTGCCCCCTTCTCCTTCATAAGGGCTGGAATATGCGTGAAGTGGCTATAGCTGAAGCAGCCACCGTGGATCATGAAGTGCCTTAATAAGGGAGGCCATATGAGGCACTGCAGAGTGATGGAAGGGGTCAGGGCACTGAGAATTTTAGGAACATCCCTAGGGGATCCCCAAGCTACTGACCTCAGCCTTCCAAACAACACCCAAGAAAGCCATTGCTATCTGGAGGTCTAGGTTATTCAGAATCAGAGCTAGTTTTACTTCAAATTTTTTAAAAATGTATTTTGCACAGAAAAGAGAATATTTTAAAATGCTTGCCTGAATGTCTCCTCACATTTTTAACCTGATACAAAATTTTACTATTATTCTAGAATCTGGTTCCAATCCACTTCATATGAAATAAGTGGGCCTTCTCAGAGGATTGCCAATTTTTAGTAATAGAGATAATTTTATTTATATCATTAGAATGTTAATAAGAAACAAAATATCTAAAATAGGAATTGAAAAGAAAGATAGAGGGTGAAAATATATATTATACCATCTTTTCCCCATCAATCCTAACCTCTTATAGCATATTTTCCTAGCAGATATTTAAAATCTGGTAGTTTGGCCAAAGGAGAATTTGGGACAGCAGGATAGAAAATTCTCCATCAGCTGTACAAAGATGCAGGATGTTTCTCAGTATTTCTGAGAAACTGGGGAAACAAGGCAAGCTCCTCTGTCTCTGCTTGCCTCCACCAGCCTCCACCTGCCTCCAGCTACCTCCTCTGCCTCCACTGACCTCCACTTGCCTCCACTAGCCTCCACCTGCTTCCACCTGCCTCCGCCTGCCTCCATGTGCCTCCACCTACCTCTAGCTACCTCTTCTTTGTCCACCTGCTTCCACAGGCCTTTGCTTGCCTCCACCTGCTTCCTTTGCCACCACTACCCTCCACCTGCTTCCAGCTACCTCTTCTGTCTCCATCTGCCTCCTCTGTCTCAACTTGCTTCCCCTTCTTCTCTGCCTCCACTGGACTCCACTGGCCTCTACCTGCCCCCTCCTGGCTCCTCTGCCTCCACCAGCGTACCTGGCCTCCTCTACTCCCATATGGCTCCATGACCCTTCGCTTGTCCTCCCTGAATTCCTCTATTGGTGGCCTCATCCATCCTATGAGCGGTTCATCCCACTCACCTTTTTGAGGTGGATTTTTTTCAAACCCAGCTTGTGCTCAGGCCATCCATAGGTGCTGCGACACGCCCTTCCCTGGGACTCAGATCCGTAGGTCGCTGCTTGGCTAAGCTTTGCAAGCGTTTCTGGGCAAGTCCTAGGGTGGGACTGCTGCAATTGAAGGTCTCCTAGATGCCACCATTTCTGGTCACAGGCAGTGACATCTAATGTCTGTACTGTAATGTGGCACGAAAACAAGCAAGCGAGGGAGGGCAGGAGGGGGAGGCCTGAATGTGTTGGGGAAGAGTTCCCCCGCTTGGAGGTGGATGTTTTCAGAGGCTCTGGTCTTATGGGGAGCATTAGAAGGCTGCCTTGTCCCTGGGGCTTCCTCCTTCCCATCCTTTCATGGGCATAAGGAATTCACAATGTTGTCCGCTACACAGAGCCAGATGTCTTCACACCCTAGGCACTGGAGAACTCATGCTGAGAAAATGATGCCATGCTGCCTCCCACACCACATGCGAAGGGCAAGGATAGCAATGCTCAGTGCAGGTCACCAGCGAGGCCCACAAATGACCTCTAACCTGCCACGGTCGTGCTCCAGCAACTGGTTTCCTGGCATTCAAGACACTTCAAACCATCACATTAACAGCCTTGCGGTAGAAACAGCCAGTTTGCCATAACCAGGTGACCCTCATTAGCTAACAGCAGAGACCCTCTCAGCCTCCTCGTGATCTCGGTGTTCAGGACTAAATTACTCCCCAGAGCTGCCGTTTGTCCCCACCGTCTCTTGTCACAGTCTTGTTGCCTCTCATGTTAATTGTGCCTCTGGGACGGGCGTGAAAGCCTCTCACTCTGGATTAAGGTGCATTTTTCTGCTGACTAATAGGTCAAGCAGCTTTTTATATACTCACTAGCCATTCAATTCCTCCTGTGATGTCCCAGCCTCTGCCCATTTTTCTCTGGGGCAATTTATCTTTTTCTAGTTGATTGTAGGAGTTTTGTTTTTATTCTGAGCTCCAGTCTCTTGCAGTGAACTAACTATATGTTCTGTTGCATATAGTTCTGTTGCATCTTTTCCCAGCTGGTAGTCTGGGAGGCGACTGAATGTTTGTGTCCCTCACTCAAATTTCTATGGTAAACTCCTCACCTTGTTGGGTGCCTGTAGTCCCAGCTCCTAGGGAGGCTGAAGAGGGAGGATTACTTGAGCCCAGGAGTTCTGGGGTGTAGTGTGCTATGCTGGTTATGTGTCCACAGTAGGTTCAACATTCATTTGGTGGCCTCCCGAGAGCAAGGGACCACCAGGATGCCTAAGGAGGGATGAACCAGCCCAGGTCGGAAATGGAGCAGGTCAAAACTCCCATGCTGATCAGTAGTGGGATCACGCCCATGAATAGCCACTGCACTCCAGCCTGGACAACAAAGAGAGAGCCTGTCGCTAAAGAATATAAAATAAAGTCCTCACCTCCAAGCTTTTGGGAGGTAATTAGGTCATAGGAGTAGAATCCTCATGAATGGGATTGGTGCCCTCATGAAAGGGACCCCAGAGAGCTCTCTTGCTATCTTTCCACCATGTGAGGACACACAAGAAGGTGGCAGCTGTCTATAATTTGAAAAAATTATACTGCTGGCACCCTGATCTCAGTCTTCCAAGCCTCCAGAACAGTGAGGAACAAATGTCTGTTGTCTATGAGCCACCCAGTCTATGGTGTTCCATCACGGCAGCCCGATCTGAAAGACACAGACTCTCTTCTCTTCCTGCCTGTCTCTTTCAGGTCTCTGCAGGGATTCATTTCCTGCTGCTGCTGCACAGATTACCACCCTGAAAAACAATACACATCTATTCCAACAGTCCTGGGAGTCAAAAGTCAAAATCAGTCTTGCTGAGCTGACGGCACAGTGTCTGCTGGACCGGCTCCCGTCTGGAGGCTCCAGACCAGTCACGTCCAACCCAGAGCCCAGGGCCACATGCAACCCAGGATAGCTAGTGATGTGGTCCCACAAAATCTTTTAACATCATATGTTTGTTGGAATTTATTTTCTTTGTGACCCCCTGCATAGCTCCATTTTTTAAGTTCACAGTCATGCCTTATTCATGACATCTCTTTTTGGCAGCATATATATTTGTGAATAGTTGTTTTCAATTATGAAATACATGAAGAGCAAAATTCGAACAAACATTTTCAATGAGTACCTTGAGAATTCACTAAGAATTGCAGTCGTTTCCATCAAGCCCAACATTGAGAGATGAGTTTTACAAAAGCAAGGTCAAATTTCCCATTGTTTTCATTTTTCTAAGCTTTATAATAAAAGTTTTTTTAAGCTTTATAGTGTATATACACTGACTATGTGATACAATTTATGTGCAGCCTAAGATGCATCTTTACTCAATGCAGCCCAGGGAAGCCAAAAGGTTGGACACCCCTGATCTAGAGGAGAGTTCATTTCCTTGACTGCTCCAGCTCCCAGAGGCCTCCTCCATTCCCTGGCTCCTAGCTCCTTCCAGTTTAAAGCAAGTCATTCCAGCCTCTGCTCTATTCTACCATTTCCTACTCCCCCCGACCCCTCCCCCTTCTCCCCTTGTTCTCAACCTCACCCTCTCCTTCTTTGTCTCTCCCTCCTCCTCTCTGCATCCCTCCTATAAGGACCTATGGTCTGAGTGTGGTGGTTCATGCCTGTAATTCCAGCACTTTGGGAGGCCAAGGTGGGAGGGTTGCTTGAGGCCAGGAGTTTGAGACCAGCCTGGGCAACAGAGAAACCTCATCTCTACAAAATTTTAAAAATTGGCCAGGTGTCTTGGCACACACCTGTAGTTTCAGCTACTCAGGAGGCTGAGAAGGGAGAATTGTCTAAGTCCAGGAGGTCAAGGCTGCAGTGAGCCATGATCGTGCCACTGCATTCCAGCCTGGGTGACAGAGTGAGACTCTGCCCCCCACCCAAAAAAATAAAAGAAAATAAAAAGAATGAGTTATCAATAGAAAAAAAAATCTCTGGAGCAGCTCCCAGCACATTTTAGACTCTGCATTTCTGATAGGATTTGGCAAGGTCCTTGGAGAAAAGCATGGGTTCATCTGCTGTGACCGGTTGCTGTCCACCGTTCAACTGAATGAAGTCTCTGTGAACTTGTCTTAGAAAAAAATGTATCTACTCTTGTTCAGAAATGAAAGGCAGTGAAGACCCAGCGTGGTGGCTCATGACTATAACCCTAGCACTTTGGGAAGCTAAGATGAGAGGATTGTCTGAGTCCAGGATTTTGAGACCATCCTGGGCAACTTAGTGAGACCTCATCTCTACAATAAATCAAAAAATTAGCCAGGCGTGGTGATGTATGCCTGTAGTTCCAGCTACTTGGAAGGCTGAGGTGGAAGGATCACCTGAGCCCACAGGGTGGAGGCTATGGTGGCCGTGATCGTGCCACTGAACTCCAGCCTGGGCAAGAGAGTAAATGGGGAAGGAACTTCCCCTTCTCGTTGTGAGAAAGGACTCGGTCAGCAGCAGAGCAGCCCTTGAGGCTACTGGCAGTTCCATCAGAAACAAGGAGGACATGGCGCAGGGGAAGGGAGGGCTCACAGCGGGACACCTGGGCACTCCTGGATGCTCAGACCAGCCAGGAGAGCTTCGCTGCCTCCCGGCCCCACAGCCAGCCTCACAGCTCTGAGTCTCCACTCCTGCAGATGCGTGCAGGGCTGGGGCTGAGCAGCCCCTGAGGAGGCATGTGTCAGGACTCAGCCAGGTCCTCGCATCTCTGTTGCTCAGCAATGGGATTTCCGCTGCCCGCCACGTGGCCCTGTCAGTTGGCATTTCTAACCTGCTGTTCCCGCAAGGAGGAGGAGGAAAGACTCTCTCTCTGCTGTCATCCATCACTTCTAACAAGCATTGGCTTCCTGACATGGTGGGAACAACCTCAAACCCAAAGTGGGGAGGCCTGGGTCTGGCTCAATCTAGGTCATTTGCTGCTGTGACCTGGGGCACATGGTCACAGCCTCTCATGTCCCCCACGGAGTACATTGGGCCTCTAATGAAGATCTTTGGAGGCTCCTTTTAAACTCCCCACGGGAGGTCAGGTGTACCGTCTCATGCCTTTAACCCCCGCATTTTGAGAAGCCAAGGTGGGAGGATTACTTGAGCCCAGAAGTTTGAGACCAGCCTGGGCAACATAGCAAGACCTCATCTCTATAAGTATTAGCCAGGCATGGTGGCACAAGCCTGTAGTTACTTAGAAGACTGAAGCAGAAAGATCGCCTGAGCCTAGGAAGTGGAGGCTGTGGTGAGCAGTGATTACGCTACTGCACTCTAGCCTGGGAGACAGAGTGAGACCTTGACTCAAAAAAGAAAATTCCCCACAGGAGAGTTGATGCTGATTCTTGTGCAAAGGAGACTCTTCTCCTCACAACCGGAGAGCCCCAGGTGACCAACCTGCCCAAGGCTGTGTTCACCTGCCCAGGACACCCAGCTCACAGCTGTCCCCACCACTCCCAACCTTGGGACACAATCCAAAGTCAACAAGTGAGCTGTTTTTCTTTGTAGTTGTTCGAGTCAGACTTGCATTTCAAGGGTTCAAATTCACCCCTGTCTGACTTTCTCAGGACTAGACCAGATCTGTGGGGTCCCAGAAAGGCAAAAGGGATTCAGAAATGGTTTCTTGAGTTCTCACAGTACCGGCGGGTCCAGGAAACACGTGAAAGTCTTAGAACTTCACTTCTCTTTGATGCATCTGATGTTATGACCAAAAAAATGACTGGCTTTTCTAATTAAACTTTTCTTTTTGCAATAATTATAGATTCCCATACAGTTGTAAGAAATAATGCAAAGTGATCTCATGTGCCCTTTATCCATATCCCATCAGTGGTAACATCTTGCACAACGTAGCACAATATCACAGTCAGGTATTGACACTGACAAGATCCAGAACATTCTGTTGCTATGGGATCCCCCATGCTGCCCTTTTATGGCTGCGCCCACTTTTCTCCCATCCCCACCTCCGCCTTAGCCCCTGGCAACCACAAATCTAGTTTCCATCCTTATGATTTTTGTCATTTCATAAATGTTCAATAAACGGAATCCTGCAATATGTGACATTTTGGCATTGGCTTTTTTTACTTAATATAATTATTTGGAGAGTCATCTAGATTGTTGTGTATATCACCAACTTGTTCCTTTTTACTGTTCAGTAGTAGTCGATGGTGTGGATGGACCACAGTCAGTTTAGCCATTTACTAGTTGAGGACATCTGAGTTGATTCCGGCAAGTAAACCTGCTATAAACATCCATCAACAGGTTTTTGCATAAATATGAGTCTTCACCTCTCTGGGATGAACATGCGGGAGAGCAATCATTAGTTCATATGGTAATTACAAAACTTCGTTTTGTAAGAAACTGTCAAACTCTTATCCAGAGTGGCTGCAGTGTTTACACTCCCACCAGCAATGTGCGGTGGGTGTTTCTACACCTTCTGAACGTCTGGTGCTGTCACTATTGTTTGTTAGCCATTCTGACTGGTGTGCTGTGATAGTGCATTGTGGCTGTAATTTCCACAATGGTCAAGATATGGAACACCTAAAAAGGCATACTCTATGAATTGTGAATTGTCTTTGGTAAAATTTGTGTTCATGTCTTTGGCCCACTTTTGAATCTTTTGGCTTTTTTTTTTTCCTACTGTTTTTATTGTTGAGTTTTGAAGATTTTTGTATAGTCTACATACTAATCCTCTGTAGAGCATGGAGTTTGCAAATACTTTCTCTTGTCTTTCCATCCTCTAAAAAGCATCTTGCACAGAGTAAACGTTTTATTTTTGATGAAGTCCAATTTCATCAGCTTTTGTGTTTTTGTTTGTTTGTTTTTTGGTTTTTGGGTTTTTTTGAGTTGGAGTCTCACTCTGTCACCCAGACTGGAATGCAGTGGCCGCTCCCGACCACAACAGCCTCGACCTGCTGGGCTCCGGCGATCCTTCTGCCTCAGCCTTCCAAGTAGCTGGAACTATAGTCGCGAGCTACCACGCCCGGCTGATTTTTGATTTATTGTAGAGATGAGGTCTCGCCAAGTTGTCCAGGCGGGTCTTGAACCCGCGGGCTCAGGCAATCCACTCACCTCAGCCTCCCAAAGACGCGGGATTACAGGCCCACCGAGCCCAGTTCAGCTTTTGTTTTAACAGTCTTGCTTTTGATGTAAGTCTAAAATTTCCCTGCCTAGTCCTAAATTCTGAATGTTTTCTTCTATCGCTTATAGTTTTACTTTTTAATCCATGGTCCAGTTAGAATTTACTTTTGCATAAAGTGTGCAGTTTCCCTTGAGATACAGTTTTTTGCCTCTGGATATCCAGTTCCTCCAGCACTTTTTGTTGGAAAGGCTATCTTGCCTCCACTGAATTGTTTTTATGCCTTTGTCAAAAAGCAATTAACCATATTTTCATGGCTCTGTCTCTGGATTCTTTGTCCTTTTCCATTGATCTCTGTGTCTATCCCTCTGTCAATACCATGCAGTCTTAATTACTGTAGCTATATATTAAGTCTTAAAGTTAGGTAGGTTGATTCCTCCCACTTTACCTTTTTTGTCAAAAAAATTTTAGCTATTCTAACTTCTTTCCCTTTCCATATAAATTTAAAAATAATATTTCTTGTATCTATAAAAATATGCTGGGATTTTTATGGGAACTTGATTAAACACATATTTCAATTTGCGGAGAATTGACATATTTACTACAGTGAGTCTTCCAATCCATGGAGTATGCCCCTCCATTTATTTAGATCTTTGTTTATTTGTTTCATTGGTATTTCATAGTTTTTAGCATATAAGTCCTGTTTGGCTGATTTACACCTAAGTATTTCTTTTTTCTTTTGAGTGATTGAAAATGCTATGTTTAATTTCAGTGTCCACATTACTACTCTATAGGAATATAATTGATTTGGGGATGTTTATCTTGTATCCTATAACCTTGCCGAACTCACTAATTCTGGGAGTCTTTTTCAGATTCTTTGGGATTTTTGTGTAGATTACCATGTCCTGGCAAATAGGAACAGTTTTATTTTTTCTTTCTGACTTGTCTGCCTTTTATTTTATTTTCTTACCTTCCTGCACTGACTAGAACTTTCAGCACTGCATTGAAAAGATAGGGGGCGGTAGACATATTTGCCTTATTTTTCATCTTTAGGGGAAGCACTCAGCCTTATAGTTGCTCCTTTTCAACTTAAGGAAGCTCCCCTCTACTCTTATTTTTCAGAGAGTTTTTACCATGAATGAATGTTTGTCAGATGCTTTTTCTGTATCAGTTAATATGACCATATAATTTTTTCTTCTTTAGCCTCTTAAAGTTGTGAATTACCTTGATTGGTTTTTGAATACTGAACCAGCCTTGCCTCCCTGGTATAAACTCCACTTGATCGTAATGATTCATTCCTTTTATATATTGCTGAATTCTATGTGCTAACATTTTGTTAAGAATTTTTGCATCCATATTATAAATGATATTAACCTGTGGTTTTTCTTTTTGTATTGTCTTTCTCTGGTTTCAGTATCAGGGTAGTATTAGCTTCATAAAACTAATCGAGATGTGTGCCCTACTCTTCTATTTCTTTTCTTTTTTTTTTTTTTGAGTTGGAGTCTCACTCTGTCGCCCAGACTGGAGTGCAGTGGCCGCTCCTGGCCACCGCAGCCTCGACCTGCTGGGCTCTGGCGATCCTTCCACCTCAGCCTTCCAAGTAACCGGAATTACAGGCGCGCGCTACCACGCCTGGCTGATTTTTTGATTTATTGTAGAGATGAGGTCTCGCTGCTCAGGCGGGTCTCGAACCCGCGAGCTCAGGCAATCCACTCACCTCAGCCTCCCAAAGGCGCGGAATTACAGGCTGAGCCACCAAGCCTGGCTTACTCTTCTATTTCTACAAGAGTTTATATAGAATTGTTGTTAATCCTTCTTTAAATGACTGGAAGAATTCTTCAGTGAAAACATCTGGGCCTAGGAATTTCCTTTGGGGGTACAGGAGAACTTTAATTACTAATGCAATTTCCTTAATAGTAATAAAGCTATTCAAAATATCTATTTCATAATGAGTGGGTTTGCTAGTTTGTGCTTTCCAAAGAATTGGTCTATTTTCTCTAAGTTGTCAAATTATGTGTGTAGAGAAGTTAATTATCTTTTTTATGTCTACCAGGTCTATAATGATACTCCCTCTTTCATTCCTGGTATTGGTCATTTGTATCTTCTTTCTTTATCTGTCAATAAACTAAAGGTTTATTGGTTCTTTCAAAGAGTTAGCTTTTTGTTTCGTTAATTTTCTGCTTTGTTTTTCTGTTTTTCAATTTCAGTGATTTCTTCTCTTATCTTTATTATTTCTTTCCTTTAGCTTGTTTTGAGTTTATTTTGCTTTTTTTATTGAGATTGAACCTAGATTATTGATTTGAGAGCGTTCTCCTTTCTTCTAACATAAATATTTAGTGCTATATGCTTTCCTCTTAGCCCTGTTTTAGCTGTGCACCGCAGCTATATTTGATCTGCTGTGTTTTCATTTTCATTCAGTTCAACGTTTTTTTAATTTCCCTTAAGACTTTCTCTTCAACCCATGGATCATTTAAAAGTATATCGCTTAGGTCCCAATTGTTTGGAGGTTTTCCTGTTATCTTTTTGTTATTGATACATAGTTTGAATCCACTGGGATCAAAGATCACACCCTGTTTGATCTCAATTCTTATAAATGTGTTGGGGTTTGATTTATGGTTCATGATGTGATCTGTCTTGTTAAACATTTCACGGGCATTTGAAAGAATGTGTATTGTGCTGTTGTGGGGTGGAACATTCTATGAATGCTGAGCTGGTCGTGTAGGTTGACAGTGTGTTGAGTTCTTCTATGTCTTTGTTTGTTTTATTTCTAGCCACATTAGCTGCGATCTTTCACTAAGAGCCGTAGCTTGCCAGACAGTCCTTTCCATACAGCCATCCACTCTGGATCCCAGCAACAGATTACTCCTTTGCCCTTCCAGACCTAAGCAAAGCAGCAGCTGCCTGCTGTCCTTGGCCCTGGGATGCTGGGTTCTCTAACCCCTGCCCACAGCTTTGTAAATAGTCTCATTATTAAACTTTCCTCAATGACCCAGTTTTCTGTGTCAGCTGTTTCCCACTGTGGTCTTATCGTATGATGTATATCCTGGGGAGGTACTGCCATTACCTAGGCCTCCTACGGAGGTAATCCCACTGAAAATGAGCTCATGGAGTGAATCTGTTAGACTCTGTCTGCAATAAAATGAACAACAGAGACTATTTCCTCTCAGAAAGTAGAAAGTTGCAAGGAACATTGTTCCCACACTAACAGTGAAAAAAATCAAATCGTCCTCAAAACTATCAGAGATGAGTCACAAGGTACAAAGTAAATGAATTCCAGAAAGGAATGGGCCTTTTCAGAGAGAGAGAGAGAGAGAATGAGAAAGAGAGAGAACATGACCTGTTTTATTTTTGATAGGTGGTAAAGAAAAAAAAAATCATTCAACGATATTTGTGTAAGCACAGTAGCTAGGCTCAGTGGCTCAGCCTGTAATCCCGTGCCTTTGGGAGGCTGAAGTGAGTGGACTGCCTGAGCCCACAGGTTTGAGACCCGCCTGGGCAGCGAGACCTCATCTC
>NW_007257272.1:168309-168963 GCF_000164805.1 Carlito syrichta | reverse complement strand
CAGAGGCGAGGGGGGGCCCATTCGACCCCCCAGAGTGCCGTTTCGTGTTATACACTGGGCCGCGGGCAAGTCATGTGGGAGAGGGATGTTAAAACGTGGTAGTGAAGGTGTACATTGGGTTAGAGGTATAGGGAGAGTTCAATTTCCAGCGACTGGGACAGGGGAGACCCAGGATTGGCCGGACTTGAGGCATAGCCAGCAATTCTTTGCTAGGTCGGGGTTAGTGAGGTTAAGCAGGGTATGGGTTTGGCTAAGGACTGGAAGAAGTTCCGGATCTGTCTGATAAGGGCCCCGGGGTTTTGGGAGGTTGGGGCGCACCAATACCAGCCCATTGAAATGTTGAATGAGCTCTTCCATGACCCGCTTAGTGTTTTGCTGTTCAGCATAATCTTGCGCCCCTCCCACATCTGATCTCCCCACAGGAGGTCTGAGGTTCCAGCAGAATTTTTCTCCCTGTTTCCCAGGACAAGAATATCCAGAATATTGTCCCAGGCTTCGTCCCGTCCAGGCCTGCTGTTTGGTTGGTCTGAGGCAGACCAAGGCTTGCTCATAGCAAGATGCCTGGACAAAAGAATGGACGGATGAACATTCAGTGGGGCAAGGGGGTATTTTATTTTGGGGTTTTGGTGGGGGGTCTTGCTCCCAGCAGCGGAC
>NW_007257272.1:166341-168259 GCF_000164805.1 Carlito syrichta | reverse complement strand
CAGCCACTACACTCCAGTCTGGGCAACAGAGTGAGACTCCAATTCAAAAAAAAAAAGGGCAGTAAGGCAGGCTTTATTAAAGACCATGAGGATAAGTATAGGGACCACAGCAGTGGGTTTTTGCAGTGGAGAAGAGAGATTGAACTCAACATCAAGTATGGCATTAGCAAGTGGAAATGTATAACAAGGAGCAGAGTGGGGGTACGTGGATGTAAGACATTGGGGCAGGGGAATCCTTGTGTGTTTGTTTTTGTTTTTTGGGGTCGGAGTCTCACTCTGTCACCCAGGCTGGAGTGCAATAGCACGCTCATGGCCACCGCAGCCTCCACCTGCTAGAGCTACAGGCGCTCACCACCACATCCAGCTAATTTGATGGATTCTTGCTAAATTGACTTAGCAGGATTCTTGCAGTAGGCCAGAGTGATTAGACCTCACCTGAGGGATGGCAGGAGATGAGAAGTTTGATCAGATATGGACGGTGATCAGATGTCAAGGGTGGGGAGTTCTTGCTACACTGATTTATGCATGGAAGTGCTCAGGTGGGGCTAAGAGAAGTTTCAAGAAGCTGGTCTCAGTTTTGGTAAAGCAGAGAATCTTATCACAGGGCAGAAAAGAAAGAGGAGACCATCATATGGATGAGCAAGAAAGACTCAGTGAAATTCTTAACGCCAATCTGCATGACCACTTGGAACTGAAGAGGGTCTCCCACATAAGGGGAGCTTGCACCCACTTGTACATGCTCAACCATAGACCTCGAATAAAGATTGGGAACAGGACAGGCAACCAGAGAGAGCCTTTATGGGTGACACGGGTGTGCAGAAGATGATCATGCCGGGGCAGGTGTAAACCCTCTTGTTCCCCGGGCTCTTCTATAAGCAAAAGACTTAAGCTGCTGCTAAGGGAAAGGGATTAAACCTTCCTTTCCCCAAGACATTGACAAAGATCTGTTAATTCTAGGGGAAAAGAAAGAGAAAACCCCATCTGCTCCAGGGAAGGAGTAGAAAATTCTCTCCCACCAGGACACTGGCAAAGATCCATTGCCACCGAAGGAAGGGTCAAGAATGAGAGATCGGGGGATAGACAGGAAACTACCATCTGAGACCAACCCCACATAGAAGGCAGAGAGGTGTCACGAGTGTAGAAGAGTGGGAATGCTTGGAGGGGCATCCTCTGTGGTGTAGACCTGCAGGGACTAAAAGCTGTGGGGGGGACTCTGAGAAGAGCTTCCCAGTTCTCTAAGCTCTCTCTAAGCAAGAGACAGCTGCATCCCACAACTGGAGGGATTTGAAGTCTTCGCTGCCTGTGCCTAGATAATCATAACAAACCCATGCCCAGTCCAACTCCTGGCTAGAGGGAAGTCTCACTGAAGGACGATGGCGCCAGTGAGACTCGGTACCCTTTGAGGCCAAGAGATTTATTAGAGCAGCGGCTACAGGGAGAGGGAAGGAGGTCTGTAACCACCTGGTGGGAAAAGGGAGTGAGAGAGAGAGGGCGAGAGAGAGGTCTGTATTTATCGGTTTTGGGAGGGAGCGACCTGTGCTCTCTGAGCCTGGCCGTGCCAGCCAGAGCCATCTTAGGGTCTTTATTGGAGGGAGCTATGAGGTAGTATTCCTATAGGGAAATAATGTTTGTACATGAGTTTAAGTTTTGCACGCACACAGGAGAGGCAGGAATTTACGGCCTTTGTTGTCTTTGTTAGGTTCCCTAGTGTTGGCGCCATCTCAGGAGACATCCTTCTGGTTGTTCCCCGTGCCTTTCATTCCCACCTTTTCTGTTTATTTGGGAGAGGGGCGTTGTTATTCTTTCTGGCTGCTTCCTGCTGGATGTGGGCCTTGTGGGGTGAGGTGGGGGAAGGGCACAGAACCAGCCAGAACAGGGCCCAGAGATAAGCGCTGAAGGGGAAGATTTCTGAAGGTGA
>NW_007257272.1:122363-166321 GCF_000164805.1 Carlito syrichta | reverse complement strand
TCTTTGTTAGGTTCCCTAGTGTTGGCGCCATCTCGGGAGACATCCTTCTGGCTGTTTCCCGTGCCTTTCACTCACTCCCCCCACCAAGGACCTTAGGAAGATAAGTCAGGCCAGTTTCCAAGCAAAAGGAGTCTGTCTACATGCTCTAATAAAAAGCAATGTAGATGTCTCCAGCTGGAATTGTGGATTTGTTACAATGTTTAAGTTCTTTCTTTTTTCATATATTTTGAAGCTTTGTTGTTAGGTACATAAACATTTAGGATTGTGGTATCTTGATGATGACTTGACCCCTTAATCTTTATGTGATATCTTTATTTATCTCTAGTGTCAATCTAAATAACCAACAGAGAGAGGATCCCTAAGAGCAAATGATATTTATTTGGGAGTAGGTCATTGCACTGGGAATCCACATGCCATAGTAAACTCTGTGTTATTCAGGGAGGTAAAGGAAGACAAAAGGTTTTAAACGAAAAGTGAGGAGAATCACATAATTTTTTTGAGATGATTGTCCCGGTAATAAGGATCAATAACAAGGGTGGTGCCAGTCTGAGGTTGGACAGGCATTTGCTGGGCAGATATCCTTGCAGAAGTATTTTTTGTGTAATGTTGCAATGCCTTTGTACAGGGTTGTAGCTTTTTGCAGAGTTTTTTTGTGATAGTTTTGTTGTCAGACATTTATGCACAAAGCCCCTCTATAATGGCCTTCTTTACAAGTGACTCCATTTTTATTCTGACTTTCATCCTGGTAACATCGCTTGTACAGTAAGTCCCCTATGTTTGGGCCCTGTGCTTCAAAAACTAACAATGCCTCCTCAAAAAATGCAAACCCACATTCACATCTTTGAAAGTTTGCAACTTGAAGGTTCGTACTGAAATCAGCTTAGTTTAATATTAATATTGCACCCCATCTGTTTTTATAGTGTGTATGTGCACAGTATGTTTTTCTATTTTCTTGTTTTTAACATATCTATGTCTTTATTTAAAGTTAATTTCTTTTAGATAACATATAGATTAAAAATAGTATCCATAAATAATGAAACAGGTTATCATGTTTTAAAGAAGAGTGTTTTTAAAAGCAAATAACATGTTAGACATGTTTATTATGATTCATTGACATAAATATTTGATATAAGGATTATACAATAAGTTAGGTACTCCTAAAGAAAGAATGAACTGGAAGCTAGTGCTGAAGCACAGAAAGATAAAAGTTGAAAAATGTTAAAGAAAATTTTAGACAAGTTTAAGAAGATAGAGTAAGAAGCTCAAACATACATCTTACAAGGAGAAAATGGAAGGAACAATATTCAAAGATGAGGAAAATTTTCCAAACTTGGGGGAAGGGGAACTGTGCATTGGTTACTTATTGTGTTTGGTTGCTAGTTATTTTTTAAAAAATCAAAATAATGGCCAGGTGTGGTGGCTCACACTTGTAATCCCAGTGCTTTGGGAGGCTGAGGTGGGAGGATCACTTGAGACTAGCCTTGGCAACATAGCTAAATTCCATCTCTGCAAAAAAGAAAAAAAAAAGTACATATATGTATATATATATATATGAAATTATACAGAGGGTGCCAAAAAAATGTATACACATTCTAAGAAAGGAAAAAATATATTAAAATTGTAATACTCAATAAGATGAATATAAGTCACATTTGACTTCTGCAATTACAAGAGGTGCTCATAATGGTTACCATCAGTGTCCAGACACTTCTGATTATGACGAACATCTCTTAAAATATGTATACATTTTTGGCATCCCTGGGTATGCTAACGGGACATGGTGGTGTGCACCATGTTCTCCCAGCTACTTGGGAGCCTGAGGTGAGTTGATTGCTTGAGCCCAGGAGTTCAAAGCTGCAGAGAGCTAAGATTGTGCCACTGTATTCCAACCTGGGCAACAGAGCAAGATCCTGTATCAAAAAATATATAATAATCAAAATAAGAAAATAAAAGTGACTTATTTTGGTAACAAGAACATGATAGAGGTTTATTTTTTCTTGTATTAATAAGTCTAAGGCCAGGCTCAGTGGCTCACGCCTATAAATCCAGCACTTTGGGAGGCCAAGGTGAGAGAATTGCCACACCCCAGGAGTTCGAGACCAGCCTAGGCAACATGGTGAGATCTCGTCACTACAATAAATCAAAAAATTAGCAGGGCATGGTAGTGTGCTCCTATAGTCCCAGCTACTTAGGAGGCTGAGATGGAAGGATCGCCTGAGCCCAGGAGGTCGTGGCTACAGTAGCTGCAATCGTGCCACTGCACTCCAGCCAGAATGACAGAGTGAAACTCTGGCTCAAGGAGAAAAAAAAAGTCTAACGATATGCAATCATGAGGTCAAATGTCTCTTGCCAATCTCAACTCCTCAAGGGTCTGGGAGTCATCTCTCTGAATCACCAAGGAAAATAACATTCTATCTCACAATTTCCCAAAAGAAAATGGTCCTAACTTCAGCATCACCTGACTCCAAATTGCAGAGACTACTTGTCATAAAGACACAGTGATTTGAGCAATTGTGTCCTGAAAACATGGATGAAGTTGCAGCTACTCAGTTATATGAAAGAGTGAGATTCCTATAGTCTTTGCCACCCCTGTGGTGGGTTCCTGGGACCACATCACATTCCATTTAAATGCCTTTTCGATAATGAAATTGTTTTCTTTCTCTACCTTTGTGGAAGGTTTCCTGGGTTGAGAGATTGTGTTTTTAATCTTACTTCCCAGCGCAGTCCTGGGCTGGTAGCCCAGGTTTCCCATGTGTCAGAATTCTAGGTCCTTTTCTGTTTCTACTCTGTCAGCCTTAGCAAGTGAGGTGTGGAAACAAATGCCATGCAGACAAGAACAGGTAGAGGCTGCGTGTTCAGAGCCTGCTCTGGTCAGGAGGTCGGCCTCCCTCACCTGCACTGGCAGATTCAAGGGTGGGGAGAGACAGGAAGAGCTTGGTGGCAGACACAGGCTCCAGGTATGCTCTGGAGATACTGGGGTCATAAAGCACTCTCACTGGAAATGGGCATCCCATGGGGTTGGCTAGGGATGCACATTTGGCTTTTTCTAGTTATTCCAAAATTGAAAGCAACAACCAAAGAACTAGAGAAGCTGACAGTGACTGACCAAGTCCTGGACTCTTGGAGCCAAGTGTTACAGAGGTTATTGTTCAGCTTCCTCAAACAGGTTCTAGAGACAGTTGTCTAGCTTCCTATAATCTGACTTTGAGATAGCAGGTTGGCTTCCTGGCTGGTCACTGTGGATAATGACTTGGTTTCTGGACTAGTCAGAGTTCTTTTTATTTTACTATTTTATTTTATTTTATTTCATTTCATTTCATTTCATTTTGAGTCAGGATCTCACTCTGTTGCCCGGACTGGAGTGCAGTGACACGTTAACAGCCCATAGCAGCAGCGACCTCCTGGACTCAGGTGATCCTTCCACTTCAGCCTCTCAAGTAACTGGGGCTACAGGTACACACCACCACACCCTGCTAATTTTTAAAATTTTTTTGTAGAAATCAGGTCTTACTATGTTGCCCCAGTTGATCTCAAACTCCTGGGCTCAAGCAATCCTCTCACCTTGGCTTCCCAAAATGCTAGGACTGCAAGTGTAAACCACCACACCTGGCCAGAGTTCTACATGTGGTCTGACTGTTGTCTGTGTGTATATTCAGTCTCTCAATATTCATAATAAAGGTCACTTCATGGTCCCAACAAGACCACTGCAGATCCAGCCATTGTGACCACATTCCAGGCAGGAAGAATGTAAGCAGAAGGCAGAAAGCATGCCTTTCAGGTGAATTCCTTTACAGGACTCTTTTATTGAGGCAGCTGTCATCTCTCCAACCCTCTCTGCCATCAAGGAGGCAGGGAAATGTGATTCATTTATGGGGCACAATGATGCCCCCCCAAAAGGAGTTTCTGTTAAAGGAAAAGGCAGACTGGATATCACACAGACAACCAGCAGCCCTTTTCACAACTCCAGACTGAAAATATATATCCATGGGGGAAAAAAATTATGGCGAGCACATCACTGAATACAGTCTTGAATGTATTCTGCAATATGAAATGTTTGTTTGATGACCATTACTTCAATAAAGAATCGCTTCATCCTAATTCTGCACAGTCAAGATTATATGCTTCAAACAGACTCTCCTGGCGTCTGCTCAAATCCCATCTGTACACCTCACATGCCCCTCTCCAGGGCGCTGAGGCAAAGACAGAATGAGCAGTCTGAATGTGCTGATATGAACACAAATTGAAAACTGCTCAACTAAAACGAGTTAGTTCAAAGAAACAATAAATTGGGGAGCTGGTCATTTGGCAAATTGGCTCTTCAGAGGACTGGCTTTTAGCAATTGCCCAAAGCAAATGAATGGGTTAAAGCAAAAACCCGTTGGAGTGGGGAGGAGCTCATTCCTTAAAGACTGTAGGGGGTTTTCCTGAGGGATGGCAAGATGATGGGTCCTCCACGAAGCTTAGGGGACCTCAGGAAGCACTGAGTCTACTACATGGGATTTGCTCCCTTTAAATTCTATAATCTGGGCTGGGCAAGGTGGCTCATGCCTGTAATCCCAGCACTTTGGGAGGCTGAGGCAAGAGGATCGACTGAGCCCAGGAGTTCGAGACCAGCCTGAGCAGCATAGTGAGACCTCGTCTCTACAAAAAAAAATTTTTAATTACCTGGGTGTGATGGCACATGCCTATAGTCCCAGCTACTAGAAAGGCTGAGGCAGGAGGATTGCCTGAGCCCAGGAGGTCAAGGCTATGGTGAGCTGTGATAGTGTCACTGTACTCCAGCCTGGGAGACACAGTGAGACTTCGACTCATAAACAAACAAATAAATAAATAGACTATAATCTGTATCCTGGAAATAATGAAACTCAAACTGAAAATCACTGAGTTCAGGAGAGAGACTACATCCTAAAGACACGCAGGGGACTGGTCCTTTGCCCGTTTGAGATAGGAGTATAATCTGGCAACCTGGGAAGCAGGGAATTCTCACTAAGGAAATGCTTACAGGAGAGAAGGGTAAGAACAAGGACCCACAAGTTTTTCACAGCTCTGGGGTGAGCGGCTTTTAATCCAATGCATTGAGGGTTCCTACGAAATGAAACCAGGCACAGTGGTTCAGGCCTGTAATCCCAGCACTTTGAGAGGCTGAGGCGGGAGGATTGCTTGAGCCTAGGAGTTCAAGACCAGCCTGGGTAACATAGCGAGACCTCATCTCTACAAAAAAATAAAAAAATTAGTTGTGTGTGGTGGTGCATCACTGTAGTCCCCGCTACCCGAGAGGCTGAGGCAGAAGGACCGTCACCTAAGCCCAGTAGTTTGAGGCCTCGGTAACCGTGATTGTGCCACCGCACTCCAGTCTGGGCGACAGAGTAAGACTCCAACTCAAAACAAACAAACAAACAAACAAACCTAAACCAAAAAGAAACCATTTCCCTCCAATGTGAGATCAGACCAACCAGGACTGGTTCATCCATTCCAGCACTGAGAGACAATTTAATCCTAACCACAAGATGACAGATCAGTAATGCTTTTGGATAAAGATTTTGATCAGAAAGGGAGGAATGTGGAAGTGCTCGGTAGCAAAATGGAGTCATTTACATCAAAACCAAACTCCATGGAGCCGGGAAGTCACAGAGGGTGGGGGGAGTTCCACATACGATTTGCCTGATACCAGGAACTATTGCAAGAAATTCACCACACTGTAATCTTGCATAGAAAACCACAACTTTGCACAAAAGCTACCTCCACCCAAATGCCTGTTCACCTTGGCCTGACATCATCCTTGTTATTAATCCTTGTAGCCCTTATTATTTTAAAGTGACTTATGGAACCCTCCTCCTTTCACCTCTGCTTTTCATCTTCCTGGGTACACCTATGCCCCCATGGTTCGCCATGACAGATGTACCCCGGGTTTGCAAATCCCCCCTTCACTCCCAAGTAAACTATTATCTATGGAGAGCCTCTCTCTCTTTCAGTGTCTCTTTAGGTTGTCACACCATCATGTCCCCAGCTAGGGGACCTTACTCCTCTATCCCTGGGCTCTCAGTCTAGACCCCCTAGTCTCCTATATTCTGAGCTCCTCCTCCAAGCTGTCTACCATGTCCCCTCTCCTAGACTCCCACGGTGGGTGGGTGGGCATTGTGAACATGTGTCTAGGTTTTCTTACCTATTTTCTGTCCCTTTATCTCCCTCAGCTCCACCCTCCTGCTCACAGATTCTCCGTATTGTCACTCTGCTCTTTAGCAGAACACACTGCTGTTTTTTCCATGATCAAAATTTTTGGAACAGGTGCAGCAGCTCATGCCTGTAGTCACAATACTTTGGGAGGCCAAAGTGAGAGGATCCCTTGAAACCAAGAGTTTGAGACCAGCCTGGACTACATGGCGAGTCCTTGCCTCTAATATATATATATTTGCTCCCAAGACCCCTGTGTCCTCTTCAGTGGGTGCCCTCCTCTCTGCTAGGTGCTTATCCACAGCCCAGGCCCTCTCCTGAGTGCAAATCTGAAGGAGGCAGGGCCCTGCCCACTGCCCTCCAGGGTTCCAAGCCCTCCTGGATGTGGTGGAGGAACCCTTGGTGTCACCACTGTCTCCTGTCCCCAGGAATTGCCCCTCACTTCATGCCGTTGCTCTTCCCGTCATGAACCACATCACGAATGGTGCATCCTACCTGTCTCAAGTGATCTCTGACATTCCGCTAGTGCAGAGTAGAGAGGGACGGAGCGCAGGGCCCAGTGGTGCAACCCACCACTTCCTCCCAGGAGGAGACGACTGGAACAGGAAGTCTCAAGCCCTCAGGACCCTCTGCAGAAGCCTTCCAGAAGCTTCTGCTCGCCAGCCTGGTAGAGAGCAGGCCCCCTGCCAGCCAGGAGAACAGAGCCGAGGCCTCCGGGCACCAAGTGTGGTGAGCACCCAGGGGCCCCCTGTGTCCATGTTGGTTCCTGAGGGGAACAGTTCTGTCCTCAGCTTGTCCCAGGAGTAGCTGCTGCCCTCCCCAGGGAGGCAGTTAGTGGGACCCCAGCTCTGGAGTCTCCCAGGCCCAGGGGTGGCCAGCAGGAAGGGGTCTCGTCCATCCTTTTTCCTGAAGGGTCATCCATTCTAGGGTCCCCTTTGACTGAGACCCAATGAGGGGAAGCATCTGCCTCCTGCCGACAGAGCCATACCAAGCCGTGGGAGTGGCTGTCAACAGGACCAGCATGGAGGATGCAGGGCTGTGAGGCCCAGCAGAGCCGGGAGGAGGCGGGGGAGGGACAGTGGCTCACTAGACCACAGACAGGTGGATGGGGTGTCCTGGCATGGCTGGGCATGCAGGAGGGTTCCTGGGGCCTTCTCCATGAACCTATGCCTGCTGAGACCTTCCTGAGGGAATCCCTCTTCAGCACCCTCCATCACTCGCCGTGGGGATTCTGTCTTCCAGACTGAACTCTGTTTATGCATATGTGTGCGTGCATGTGTGTGTGTGCACATCCACGTCCTGGTGATCCTCCATCTCATCTCTGAGACCCTCAAGCTGTCCTGGCCTCTTCTGTGTGGGCCTCTGAGTGAGGCTGCGTTTTGGGGAATGAGCATTAGTGCTGATTCTGGGCCAGATGGTCGAAGGTTCTCCTGGCCTCATCACAAAACAGGCTCCCAGGGCTGCTTCCAAGGTCTCAGGAGGGGCTGAAGTCCTTGAATCTTGGTCCCCCCATCCCAGACTCCCCTGGACACTGTGCTCTAGGGCCATCCCCCCACCTCCTCTGGCCTTTGCGGCACCCCATACCCCAATGTGCCCTTGCACCCAACTCTGGCCTCCCCTGGCTCTGGGGGGCCGGGAGTCTGCACTGCTGTCCCACAGAGCCCCTCTCCTCTGACGGTGCCTGGGACACCCAGGTGGGAGAAGGAGCAGCTGTGACACATGGTGAGGGAGATGACGGGAGAGGCCTGCTGGAGGCGTGCGGTGGGGCAGAGGGGACACTTGCTGTCACCCACCTTCCCCATGACAGCAGCACCTGTGAGCCTGGGGGCTAATGCTGGATTCTGGGGGAGTCCCAGAAGGAAGAGCTGCCAGAGGTCAGTGCCACTCACCATCACCCAGGCTTCGTGATGGGCGACCTGCTGGCTCTACACTTTAGAAAGGGATCCCCACCCACCCAGCTCACCATAGAACCCTTGAGACTGGTGCTGGCTGGCACACAGCATGCCCCGAGGCATTCTCAGGAGAGGTGAGAGAGTCCCTCTGCCCAGAAGAGGTCCCTGGCTGGGTGCCCATATGACAGCAGCTGAGCCCCAGCCTTGGCCATGGGGCCAGTGCCCCCGCAGTGCCCTATCCTGATCAGGGCCCCAGGATGGACACCCTACACGGGCCCATGCCCCATGGCCACCTGACCTCCAGGCTATGGCCTTCGGTGGGGCAGATGATGAGGTGCTGGAGTCAGACAGAGCAGGTCTCAGCTCTGAGCATCACTGTGGTCAGAGTGTGGTTCTGCTTCCAGCAGTGAATGCGCAAAGGTGCAGTGGCAGAGGTCGAGATGATGCTGGGGACGAGCCTCAGCCCATCGGGTCTTTGCTGAGCTGGACAAGTGCAGGCCTTCTGCCGGGCAGGTGCCCCATACAGACCCCGCCAGCGCCCAGACACCTCTCCACGGAGCCTTGAGTTTCTCAGCTGAAACACGGGGTGGCAGCCCTGCCTCACAGGTGACATCAACACGATGTGCCTGGTGAACAGGCCTGGGCAATGCAGTCACCACAGGGAAATGTCTAGGGCAAATAGCCCCCTGACTGCCCAGCGTCCTTGCAGAAAGTCCTGCACAGGGCCAGACACCATCCGGGGGATGGGTGATGTCTGTCTGCGATCCGTCTGGAAGGGGTGAGAGGTGAGCAGACCATTTGGCCCCTAGGACTCAGTTTCCCCATCTGTGAAGCAGGAGGAATGGGCTGGCCAACTTGCCAACTCCAGCTGTTTCTGTCATCAAATGTGTAACTTGAACTCACCTCCAGGGCTCCCGCCAGGTCCAGCTCTATCTACTCCGGCCCAAGGCTCTGCAGGAAACAGGGTTGCTGAGGGCTGGAAGTGGCAGCATGGAACTGTGGTGGCTCCATGGCCCAGGGCCTGTGCGGGGCCCCTCTGCATACCTGCCACATGTGAGGTAACCACGGTCCCACCTGAGGCCACATCGTTGGCAGCTTGCTACAGTTCCCAGAGGACACTGGCTGCCAGGGTCAGTGATGTACCCAGGTCTGTGGAACCTTGGCCCACAGTGAGGGATACCTGTGGGGAACTTCATAGCTAGGGAGCAGCAGAGCTGCAGGAAGGGGTGACTCAGGATGCGGGTGGGGCCCTGTAATCCGTGAGCCTCCACTTGTCCCAGCAAAGCAGGCACCTCAGCCAGAGTGGGCGGCCCCCACCCAGCTGCCCATCACCTGCCTATGGCCTCTGGGGACCGGGCCCAGCCACTACACTGGGCTCTTCACAGTCGGTCTTGCAGTTTGTGCCTAGCCACTCCAAACACCAGTCAACCACCCCAGGCTCAGTGTCCTTGTCCCATCCTCCAGGGCAGAGGCAGGGCAGGGGATGAGGGGCAGTGTGCTGTCAGGGCAAGAAAGTGCTCCCTCCAGCCCCCTTCGAAGGCCCGACCCCACCCAGGGCCTTCTCCTGGAGTGAGGCAGGCTGTTGAGTCCATGGACAGGGTTGAGGGTGTCCAGTTCCCCAACCATGAGCAAGCTGACTCGTGGTGGAGAGGCAGGGCCCATGGGAGGCGGCCAGCCATGCCTTCCACGGCCACCACTCTCTGCCCTCAAAATGTCACAACTGTCATAGCCTCACTTCTCTTGCACAAGATGCGGGGGCCGGGGTGGGGTTGGGCAGACCTCTTGGATGCTCAGATCTGGCTAGGCTGAGGTACAGAGCCTGCCACCCCAGCGTGTGGGAAATATAAATAGGGATAATGAAGAAAACTGAAAATACTCAAAATGCCATCCCCCAGATAAACACAGGGTGGCGTTTGATAAGTTCCCTTTTCCTTTTTTCCCTCACACATTCACTTTTCACCATGAGCCACGGTTTACATAGTTTTGTTGTTGTGTGGGATTCTGCTGGGTGGGCATTATAAATGTCAAAAACCTCCAATCTGACAGCTGTGCAAGATAGCTAGATATTTTGGTTGGCATGCCTGGTTACTCGCCAGGGTGGCTTTTTCATATGTTTACTAGCCAGTTGCTTTTCTTCTTTTGTGAATTACCTGTTCGCAGCCCATGACCTTGAAATATCCTAGAACAAGCCGGGCTTGGTGGCTCAGCCTGTAATCCTGTGCCTTTGGGAGGCTGAGGTGAGTGGATTGCCTCAGCCCATGGGTTCGAGACCCGCCTGGGCAGCAAGACCTCATCTCTACAATAAATAAAAAAATCAGCCGGGTGTGGTAGCACATGCCTGTAATTCTGGCTACTCGGAAGGCTGAGGCAGAAGGATCGCCGGAGCCCAGCAGGCGAGGCTGCGGTGGCCGGAAGCGGCCACTGCACTCCAGTCTGAGTGACCAAGTGAGACTCCAACTCAAAAAAAAAAAAAAGAAATATCCTAGAACAGAAGATTTGCCATCTTGTTATAAATTTCTAAGATCCCTTTAGAGATGAAGATTGCCATTCCCCTTTTGCACTCGAGAATATTAAGTATTTCCTCTAGCGAGATATTAAATATTTCCTCTATGTGATTTGTTATGCACAAAATTTGTCACTTTTAGAGTCTGTCTTCTTGGCATTTTCTTCCGTTTTTATGCAGAGGTTTCCTTACTATGAGACATATATTCTTCCATTGTCTTTATTGTTTTATTTCATGGAACTAAATTTCTTACACATCTGTTGTCATTCTTTTTTAAGTCCACAGCAAAAGCCCCAGGCTTCACAGTTCCATCAGGGAACAGATGGTTTTCTTTGTAGCAGACAGAGAAGATGCCATCCCCTTATCTAAAATGCCTGTATGGCCGGTTGCAGTGGCTGTAATCCCAGAACTTTGGGAGGCTGAGGTGGGAGGACTGTTTGAGCCCAGGAGTTTGAGAACAGCCTGGGCAACATAGCAAGACCTGCTACAAAAGAAGGAAGGGAGGGAGGGAGGGAGAGAGAAGAAAAGAAAATGTCTGTAAATGCAATTTGATTTTCCTTCCACTTAAGAGGTATTTAGTAGAGTATTTTAAAATTTCTAATTAATATGTGTAGGGAGGAGTGTCTTACTGTATCGCAGTTGGTTATTGTGGCCCTTAAGTCCTGTTATCCGACTTCCCCAACTGTAAAATAAATGAACAGCGTGAACATGTCTGTCTCTTAGACACTTGAAGAAACATGCTTTGCAGGTTGGACGTTCAGAGAGCACATGGGCTGGCTTTTCTTCCATCCTCCCTGCTCCTTTCATTCTTCACTGATCTGCCCTTTCTTATCCCATGGAACTGCCTGGAGTCCCTGTATCCTAGAATGGTGCTCCGAGCCCCTCTGGGCTGGAGCCTCTGCCCAGTTCTCTGTGGTGTTTACACAAGGCAGGAATGACTCCATCTTGACGCTCTGGCTTCCAGCTTTAGAAGGTGGATACCTATTTTGTAATCGTCCCTTGAGTCTTCAGCTCTGGGAACAGAGATCTGGCCTGTGTCCTCGCCTTCCCAAGCTGCTCCCACTGGTATTGCCCGTCACTTCCCGCTGCCTCCTGTGCCACTCTGAGACAGGTGTGTTCCAAGACAGCACAAGGCGGGCTTTATCCCCGGACCCTGCACAGTTGAGGGCAGGCTCCATGTGAAGTTCCAGGTGGGTTGGCGGGGACTGGATCTCCCCAGCAGCCTCGCCTTAGGGGTTCACAGCTTTGCAAAACCTTTACCTCTAACAGGAAGCTGATCCCACTGTCAGCCTAGTGGCCCCTCCCTCCACTGTCCTGCCTGAAGTACCATTTCCTTCTGAATGTTTGCTCTTGTCCTTCTTTGCCATGTGGACCCCGTGCCTCGCATGTGATTTTCCTTCTGCTGCCACGTGTGTGTCTTGGCCCTGCTATCAAGAGGAATGTCCTTCCTGGAGGAGGCTCCCGTTAGCTGTGTTCATTTGGTGCCAGGGGAGAGGAAGGCGACTGGTCCCTGAGGGGCTCTCTGAAAGGAGAGGGGGAGGGATGGGGGGAACGTTGACAGGTGCTACTTCCTGCAGCTGGGCTGGGGTTGCACCAGCACTTCCCTAGCAGGCAGGGCTGAGGTTGAGGGCGGTGCTGATGCAAGGTTCTACTGGGTTGGCAGGGCCTTGGGTTTTCAAGTGGCCTCAGCTAGAAATTTGCTCCTTAAATCTTGCAGGGGACCCACCTTAGACCCGGAAAACCCCTAAGGAGGCCCAGAGGCAGGGAGCAGGTAGAGTCTGTGGGTGACCATCTGGGCTTTCCCACCTGCAGGCCAGGTATAGGGCTGGGCTCAGGGCCCCTGGGAGGAGCCTGTGCCCTTCCTCCCTGCCTGCCCTGCCTGTTCCTGCCTGCTCAACCCAAGGAGCTGGGGGCGATGGTGGCCACTGCGCTGCCGAGAGGAGAGCCCATGTGTTGGTCTACATCAATGCGTTGTCCAAACCCTTCTCCCCCACCTCAGTCACACAGAGGAAACTGACCCAGAGAGACTTGGCAAGGAGGTAGAGGAATGGATCTCTCAGACCTCGGTGGTGCTGGTTTCAGTCAAGGCCCTGGGCCTCTGAGGTCCCACCTGGCTGCTGGGATGGGAAGAGGCTTGCCCCTGCTCTGCTCGCCCACTCAGAGTAGAGGGCTGGTCACCACAGCTGGGGCCCAGTCGCCCCACTCTGAGCTCTGCCTCATCTCCCAGAGCTGGGCCTTTGTTCATCTGCCCTCCAAGCTCAAAGAACTGCCGTTTGTCTGGGCTCAGCCACCACCCAGAGGCGCCCTCCCCAGAGCCACACTCCTCTCCATGTGGAGCAGGCAAGCCCCAGGTTGTCTGTGGGGCCCGGGTCAGCTGAGGGGGTCAGTGACACGACCAGACAGCCAGTTGCAGAACACTGGGGAGCCTGGATGGACAACGAACTGGCCACAGTCTGAGCCCCAAGCCCCAGGGATGAGAGACATGGAGGCTTTCAGAGATGGTTTGAGCCCTGTGTGAAATAGAAATCTGGCTTTCCTCCAGAAAGCCAGATCAGAGTGCGATTCCACATCTCCAGGGCAGGGGGAGGGGAGGCAGAGGGTAGAGCGCCCTGCCAGTTCCTGACCAAGTGCCATCAGCTAAGTAGGCGCTGCTGGCCTCCAGCTTGCCAGACTCTGCCCTGCCATGGACATTATGCCTCTGGAAACCTCAGGACCGGTCACAGAGCAGCCTCCGTGGCTGTCCACACCTGGTTTGTTTGGTTTTTTTGTTTGAGTCAGAGCCTCACTGTGTTGGCCAAACTGGAGTGCAGTGGCACCGTCACAACTCACCGCAGCCTCCAGCCCCTGAGCTCTAGCCATATTCCTTCATCAGCCTCCCGAGTAGCTGGGACTACAGGCATGTACTACCATGCCTGACTTTTTTTTTTTTTGATAGAGATGAGATCTTGCTATGTTGCCCAGACTGGGCTCAAGCAGTCCTCCCACCTCAGCCTCCCAAAGTGCTGGGATCACAGGCTTGAGCCACCACTCCCAGCCTAAGCCTAGGTTTCTAAGACCCAGGTGGGTGCGGGTCTAGAAACAAACAGCACGTCCCCCAGCGGCAGGATAGCTTGGGCAAGACAGGTGACCCTGCCCGGTCCTTTCTGGCCCCACCTGGAGAAGTAACTGGACATTCTCCCACACAGCCCGTCCCCGCGGGTGTCAGGGTTGGTTTCTTTTCTAGTCCTGCTTCTGCCGCCAAGAGGTGGAGCAGGCGAGTCTCACGAGGGCTTGGGCGAGAGGGAAGAGTGCTCACACCACATATGTGTATGTTTGTATGTGTGTGCATGTGTGTGTGTGGGTGTGGTGTGTGCATGTGTGGTGTATGCATGTGTGTGAGAGCATATACATGCATGCATGTACGTGTGTCCTTGTACGTGTGGTGTGTGTAGTGTCTGCATTGGGAAGTGGAGTGTGGGTGTGGTATGTGTACTTCTGTGTGTGTGTGTGTGTGGGTGGAGTGTGCATGCGTTTGTGTGTGGATGTCCGTGTTGCTCTTTGCAGGGCGCCTGACCTCAACAGATGTAAGTCCACACTGCCTAGCAGGTCTCCCTCCCTCCCTCTGGCTGGCAGCTAAGCCCCAGCCCACGGACTCGGATGACTGACTGTGTTGTCCTGATCAATTCTAACACCTCCCTCTGGCAGGGACAGGTCCCCAGCTGTATCACAGGACAGCTGGGAGGGACACCGTGGATGGTCAACCACAGAGTCTGGGGCCAAGGTTTGTCATCAAGTCCCCTTTCTCCATAGGACATGCTGGGCTGGAGCCCCCCGATGCTCACCCTGGTGGGTCTGCTCTCCCTCCAGTCAGGTGAGTTCTGCAGTGGCATCTCCATGGATAACTTTCTGTCAGAGAGGACAGGGCCCCTCTTGTGTCCCTGGACAGAAGTTTCTGGGCAGCTGGGGAAAGATCACGCTGCAGCAGGTCCCAGACTCAAGCCTGGATCTCCCCATGTGTAGGGAGGTGGCAACTCTACATGTCTGGTGGGAGGTGCTGACTCAAAGACCCTCCTTCTGGGGCCCTCGCCCTCTTCCTGGGCCTCCTCTGACCCCTCTTCCACTCACCCTTCGGGGGCTGGCCCAGGGCGGGCAGAGCGCCTCTCACCAGGGTCTCCTCCCCCAGTCCTTTCCCAGGAATGTCCCAAGTACAAGGCCAGCACCTGCCGGGACTGCGTAGAGTCGGGACCCGGCTGCGCCTGGTGCCAGATGCTGGTAAGAGCCTCCTGGGACCTTTCCCCCTCCCATCTCCTGGCCCCACCTGATGAAGTAGAGGAGCCCCTGAGAACCAACTCCATCAGCCCAGGGGCCACAGGGCCACAGGAATATTTGAGAGACAGATGCCCCCGACCAGCCCATGGCCCGGGCAGGAGCCTAGGGGCCTGATGCAGCTTGGGCAGCGGAGACTGTGGGCTCTGACCCAAAACCCGGGAGAGAAGCTTCGGGAAGGAGGGTGGCAGCATGGCCAGTGGTGCTCTGAGCAGTGAGTGCCCCAGACAGAGGGCAGCCCAGCTCCCAGGATGGAAAAATGCAGGGAAACTCCCAACTGGGCCTCTCTGTCTTTAGTTAAGCTATGGTTTTTTCTGTGACTCCCTCTGATGAGAAAGGGAAGGCCCAAGACAGAGGGTTCAGGATGATGGCCAGGCCCTAAGGCGATACTTCCTGGGGCTAACATCCTCTCCTGTGAGGAGTCCCATCCTATACCTCCTCCCAGGGGAGTCTCCAGATGCCAACTACACCTCCCTCACCCCCAGGGTTCCCAAGACGCTGACCACACCTCTTCCCAGGGAGTCCCCACACCTAACCACACCTCCCTGGGGGTCCCACACCTGACCACACCTCCTCCCAGGGGGTCCCCAAACATTGACCACACCTCCTCCCAGGGGAACCCCACACCTGACCAAACCTCCCTGGGGGTCCTAAGGGTCTGACCAGGCAATCTGTCTGGAAACACACATGGGAACACATGTTACTACTTTTTCGAACCCATTGAGAGCAGGTTGTAGACATGAAGCCCTTTGTCCCTTAGTGTCTCAAGGGTCTTCTTTAAGAACAAGGTTTTCACTTATACAACCACACGAATGCATGTTGATGAATCCAGTTATGTTTATATTGGATGAGTACATTTATCATAATCAGGAAATTTAACAATGGTATCTTATTGCAATCAAATCTACACACCTTATGCAAATTATGTCAATTGTTCCAATAGCATCTTCATTAGCATTTTTCCTGGTAGATCTTACAATCCGGGTCACACTTGCATTCCAATGTCAGGTCTCCCTCGCCTCCTTGAATCTGGAACATTCCTTGGCTTTCTCTGTCTTTCACCCAGGCATTTCTGAGAATACACGATAGCACTTCTGTGGAGTACCCCAGGGATGGTCTTGTCTGAGTCTCCTCTGACCTGGCTCAGGTGCCCCAGTGGGAGCTACACTGTGAAGGAGTCCTTGGTGCCCCCCCCCCACAGTAGGCACATGCTCCTCTGGCCCAGCCTGCAGAGATGGGCACGGCCCGCTGGTTGAGAGGGTATCTGCCTGGTTTGCCATGATGCCTCCCTTCCCAGAAGTCACTCTCCAGCCAGAAAACACTTTCCCACCAAACTAACCCTGAGAGCTCAGCATCCCTCTGTGCCTCCTGCCTGGATCAGGTATCACTGCCAGGGGCAAAATGCACATTCTGGCGCCTAATGCCTTCCCATGGCTTCTAAGGAAGGAAGAATTTTTATTTCTCCCCAATCTCTCTCTCTCCTTCTTGCTCCCTCCCTCCCTCTCTCCCTCTTTCCCTCTCAATCTCTCTCAATTTCTCGCTTTGCCTTTCCCTCTCTTCCCCAGTCGGTCTCTCCCTCCCTTATCTCAGTCTCTCTCTCTTGCTCTCTCTCCCTCCCTCCCTCTCTGTCTTCTCTCCCCCTCTCAATCTGTCTCACATTCTCCCCCTCTCTCTTGCTCTCTCTCCTTCCCTCCCCTACCTCCCCTCCCTCAATCTCTCCCTGTCTGTCCTCTCTCCCCTCTCTTTCTGCAATCTTTCTCTGTTTCTCCCTCTCCCACCCCTCAGTATGACCCATAGATTTTTATTTTGTTCAGTAGCTCATAGCCTATGACTATTATTTTTTTTCATCTCAATGCTCAACTCGACCCTGATGGGCACATGGGGAGCCATCAGTCCATATGTCCCCATCATTTTTCATTTTCTGAGCACTTCCTTACTTTCTGGAATCACAAGATACTGCAGGCCCACCCTGTCCTCCCTTCCGGGCCCTGCACTCAGCCATTTTCCTGAGCTTCCTGGCTCCTCTCCATAAGTGGGCTCCCAGCTTCCTCCTTTTCTCAGACCCACAACACACAGGGGGTTCAGGATCTTCAGCCCACACCACCGCCACAAGCAACCTTCCATGGAGAAGCCTCGGTCCTCTCTGTTCTGCTCTCTTACTTGACGGGCATGGCCAAAGCCTGGGTTTAGACATTCTTGGTAGGCTGGTTTTTCCCCTTCCTAGAGGTTATTCCATTCATTTGAAATAAACACTGTTAGCCGGGCTCGGTGGCTCACCCTGTAATACCGCGCCTTTGGGAGGCTGAGGTGAGTGGATTACCTGAGCCCGCGGGTTCAAGACCCGCCTGGGCAACTTGGTGAGACCTCATCTCTACAATAAATCAAAAATTAGCCGGGTGTGGTAGCACGTGCCTGTAGTTCCAGCTCCTTGGAAGGCTGAGGCGGAAGGATCGCCGGAGCCCAGCAGGTCGAGGCTGTGGTGGCCGGGAGTGGCCACTGCACTCCAGTCTGGGCGACAGAGTGAGACTCCAACTCAAACCCAACCCCCAAAAAAAACACTGTTCATTTGCTTCTGTGTGGATTTCACTTTAGGCTTTCTCTTCTCTCCATTCTTGCTGAGAATGTCTTGTGTACTTAAATCATTCCCGTGTTCCCAAAGTCAAAGCCCTACAAAGAGGTGCACTCAAGAAGTGTGGCCCTGCCCCCACCCCTCACCTCCTCTACACCCTCACCTTCCCCCACTCATGGGAACCAGTCAGGCATTCTAGGTTGTTCTTCCAGAGCTTTCCCCAGTGAAAGTGAGCAGATACAAACATGCTGTCTCTAGCACCTTCTCTTGTTAGCATGGCTTCTGTGTGTGGCAGGCGCTGGCCAGTGTCAGGACCTGCCAAATATGGCTCATGTCAGAATTCAGAGGGCCTCTAGGGGGACAAAGTGGTCAAGAGGAAAGTGCCCTGGACCCAAGACCCTCACACTCCCCTCTGGACTGCAAGGGGCGTGGCCCAGACCCTGGCCTGTGTTCCAGGGTTCCCAAGGTGCTCCAGGCCTGCCATGCTGGCTGAGAAGGGACACACGCTTTCCCCTTGGACAGAGAGCTCCCTGGGGTAAAGGTTCTGCAGATGAAGGTCATGACTCCCCTGCGCCAGTGGCCAGGTGATGCGGAGGCTCTGGCTCTGAGCCAAGGAGGCCATCCCTCTTGTCTGGGCTGTCAGTGTCTGGGCTGCAGACCAGGCCCAGGGCTCTACTTGTGGTCTGAAAGCCTCCAGGGGCTGTCTGGGGGCCAAGGGTCTTCCTGGCAGTCCATGCAACTCCTTCTCACTCCCACTGGGACTTCTGTCCCATATGCTGAGTACAGATGGGAAGGAGACAAGGAGGCCCCCAGACCCCAACTGACAGCTAGCTCCCCGTCCCCAGAACTTCACTGGGCCAGGAGACCCCAACTCCGTTCGCTGCGATACCCGGCAACAGCTGCTCATGCGGGGCTGTGCAGTCAATGACATCATGGACCCCAGGAGTCTTGCCAAGACCCAGGAGGACCAAGAGGGAGGTCACAAGCAGTTGTCCCCACAAAGAGTGACACTTTATCTGCGACCAGGTAGGCATGGCCTTGACCAGGGCAATCAAGCACCCCATGTGAAGATTGTTCTGGGCTCTGGTGAGGAGCTGGACCCTGCTCTGGGGTGTCAGGGCAGACCCAAGGGGATGTGTGTCTGGGCTGAATGGCAAGGTGGGCCAGGAAGGTCCAAGGACTGCTGAGAACCTCACGACCAGTCTGAGTTCCACCACAGCCCCTCCAGGCAGATTTCCCTCAACACCCCTGTCTGTGGACAGGTGTCTGGGCTCTCTTTCAGCCCTATGTTTTGTGTCTTTTTTTAAAAGTGAGAACAAGCAGATGAGTACAGGTGAGTGCAGGTGGGAGCAGCTGAGTGCAGGTGGGAACAGGTGCCAGCAGGGGGGTGCAGATGGGAGCAAGAGAATGCAGGTGGGAGCAAATGGGAGCAGGTAAGTGCAGGTGTGAGCAGGTGAGTACAGGTGGGAGCAGATGGGACTGGGTGAGAACAGGTGAGTGCAGGTAGGAGCAGGTGGGAGCAGGTGAATACAGGTGAGTGTAGGTGGAAGCAGGTGGGAGCACATGTGCAGCGGGAGCAGGTGGTGCAGGCAGGAGCAGGGTTGTGCAGATGGGAGCAGGTGAGTGCAGGTGGGAGCAGAAGGGAGCAAGTGGGCACATGGGTGAATGTGTGTATGTGAGTGCATTGTGTGTGCATGTGGTATATTTGTGTGTATGTGAAATTGCATGTACTGTATATGCTGTGCATGTATGGTGTGTGTGTACATATATATGTCAATGGTGTGTCTGGTGTTTGGTGTGTGCATGTGTGATGCGTGGATGCATATTTGTATATGTATATGGTGTCTGTTGTGTTATGTGCATGCATGTGTGAGTGTGAGTGAGTATATGTATGCTATGTGTGATTGTGTGTGCATGAGGTGTATTTGTGTGTATGTGTGTGAGTGCATATGTTGGTATGTGTGCAACTATGTGTGTGTGCATAAGGTGTATTTGTGTGTATGAGAGAGAGAGAGAGTGTGTGTGTCTGTGTGTGTGAGAGAGAGAGAGAGAGAGAGAGTATGCACATACAATTTCTCCTAAGGTGTGACAGCAGGCAGACCAGGGGCAGGGCAGAGTCTATACTTGACCGGTCACCCAATAAGGACTGAAAGCAGGAGAGTAGGGACAGAAAGGATGGCTCCAGTCACCTTCCCTTGCTTATTTACTCGCGTGACACGTTTGTGGAGAACCAACATGTGCCAGGCCCCAGGGAGCTGAGAACAGAGTGACTCCATAACTTCAGGTGTGAGACCAGACACAGTGGTTCACACCTACAATCCTAGCATTTTGGGAGGCTGAAGTGGAAGGATTGCTTGAGCTCAGGTGTTTGAAGCTGCAGGGAGCTGTGATCATGCCACTGTACTCCAGCCTGGGCAACAGACTGGGACCCCAACTAAAAAAAAGAAAGAAAGAAAGAAACTGCAGGTATGATGATGAAGAATAAAAGCTGAGGAGTGTCAAGAAAGGGCTTCCTTAGGACAGCCCAAGAGGCCTTTCCTGGACAGGTTTGCATGGTGTCAGCTCCTTATAGCTACTGACAAAGAATTCTCGGGGACCACAGACATGGAGACCCGGTTAGGAGGGAGTCCAGATAAACCACGAGCTTTCTTAGTACATGTATGTCCCGAACATCACAAGGTGCCTTAATAGCTAGAAGAAAACTACCAGACACTGGGGCTTAAACGACAAACACTGATTTCTCACAGTTTTGGAGGCTGAAGCCTGAGGTCAGGGCATCAGCCAGGTTGGGTTCTGGAGAGGGCCCTTTCTGGACTGCAGACAGCCATCACTTTCTCATGTGTCCTCACATGGCAAAAAGAGCAAGGGAGCTTTCTGGGGTCCCTTTCATGAGGGCACTAATCCCATTCATGGGGCCACACCCTCATGACCTCATCCAAACCCAATCACTTCCTAAAGGCCCCACCTCCTAATACCATCACCTTGGGGGTAAGGATTTGAGCACATGAATTTGGGGGGGCATACAAACATTCAGTGGACATTCTTATACAGTCACATCACTTAGCAATGGGGGCACATTCTGTGACATGAGTCCCTAAATGTCAGATGTATATATAAATATATATCAACATAGAAAAGTACAGCAAAAATGCGGCATTGTGATCTTACGGGGCCACCATGGGTACACGGTCCCTCGCTGATCAGAATGGCATCATGTGGCAAGTGACTGTATTTGGGAGGGTGTGTCCTTTCTCTGAAACCCAAGTTTCCCTGGGCACCCTGTGTTGGATCCTCAGCCCTCCCACCAGGTGCGGTGAGGGGACGTTTGGAGGGCTCGGGTGCAAGGTGCCACTCTCTCTTCCGGCAGGTCAGGTGGCCGCATTCAATGTGACCTTCCAGCGGGCCAAGGACTACCCCATAGACCTGTACTACCTGACAGCTCCCTCCTACTCCCCACCCGATGGCCCCATGAACATAGAGAAGCTGGGTGGAGACCTGCTCCGGGCCCTCAGTGAGATCACCGCATCCAGCCGCATCGGTGAGGCTGCAGAGCTGCTGGCCGCCAGCCCCGTCCTCCCCCAGACCCAGCAACCCCTGCTGCCCGCACACCTCCATGCACACAGGTCCCCCAAATTCACAACCCCATTATCCAAAGCATCCCCTGCAGTCAGGCCCCGTCCCTGCCAGAGGCCATGTCCAGTCACTGGCTCCCCGAGACTTGTGGACACTGTCCAGCCCTTCACTTCCTCCTCTTCTTCCTTGTCCTTCTTCTTTTAATATTTTTGGTCTGTTTAAAAGACAAGAGTCTCACCATGCTAATTATTAAGCATTAGGGACCACAAAGGTGTAGGCTACACTGTAATCACAGCATTCAAGAATAATCAAAGCAGCTCTGCTGGGCACAGGGTCTCAGTGCTCAGCAAGCACTCACTCATTACCAAGTGCAGGTCTCAGGTACACACGTGTGTAAGAGACAAGGGACATCTCAGCCTCACCTGGCACTGCCACCCAGAATAGCACTCTGCTGCCTTCTCCACATGCAGGGATGTACACTGCACACACAAACACATGAACATAGAACGCACATGCGTGTAGGTACACATGCTCACATGCAAACACATGTGGATGTGCACATACACATGTGTAAGACCACACATACACACAGACATGCTCACACACTCATGTTAGCATGTACATGAATGCATACACGCATGCTCGTGAGCATATGGAAACATGCATGCATACATGTAAATGATCGCACACCCTCACGTCCACACACAGTCATGCCTCCATGTATAAGACCATGCATACACATACACACTCTAACATGCATATCTGATCACACTCTTGCGCTCACACCTATACATGATCACACATTCCCAGATTCTCATGCACACGACCACACACATGTACACACGCATGCTTGCATAACACACAACTGACACACACACATGCACCATCTTTCTCCTTGCTATGGGATAGGGAAGCTGAGGCTTCACCCCATGCCCCTCCCTGAAGTCCCATGTTCAGAGGTCAGTCTGTGCCCCCGCCCCCACCCCCTGCTCTCACCCTCAGGCTTCGGGTTCATCGTGAATGAGACCTTCAGGCATGTGCTAAAGCCTACCCGCAACTTCAACCAGTTCCAGGCTGAGGTCAGGAAGCAGCTCATCTCCTGGAACCTGGACGCCCCTGAGAGCTCGCTGGACGCCATGATGCAGATCGCCACCTGCCCGGTAAGGCTGCTTCCCCACTTGGGTCTCAGATTTTCCCATAAGAGAGGCTCCATCAGGAGGCTCCATCGGGGGCCCCACCCTGGTCCCCACCCGGCCTGGGCCTGGGGAGGGCAGTCCCTGCCACCCTCATCACCACCCAACCATCCAGAAAGGAGATCGAGAGAGGGAGGAAGGAGGGGGGAGGGAAGCAGGCACCAGAGCCCCAAAGATCATCCACAGATTTTTATCGTCAGCTGTAAATTAAATTCACAACCCCATTATTCAAAGCAAATGAACACAGAAACAGAAAATCGCATACCACATGTTCTCACTCATCAGTGGGAGCTAAACACTGAGCACACACGAGCACAAGGGGGGGTACAACAGACCCTGGGGACTCCTGAAGTTGGGGGGAAGGGTTGAAAGACCACCCACTGGATACGACGCTCACCATCTGGGTGATGAGCTCGACAGAAACCCAGATCTCACCCTCATACAATGTGCCATGTAGCAAACCTGCACAGGAATCCCAAATCTAAAATAAAAGTTTAAAAATTCACGACTCTGGACAAATCTTTGAAGCCAAAATTTTATGCAAGTGGCCACGTGTAAAGCAAGGCCCTTTGGCAGCCTGGTCTCCACGCTTCCCGAAGTGGTGCCGTTTCTTCTCCCCAGGCCAGAGGGCAGTGCTGTCCCGAGCATCAAGCCCGAACTTGCTACAGCACCGTCGTGTCCAGGGGACCGTGTCTCAGGTCACACACAGGCCTCACCTCACAACCTGCTTCATCTTTCCAACTTCTCTGTGGGCCACCGCAGATGCACACTGTCCACGTGTGTGTGAGGTCACAGGTTAGGACACATGTGCTCCCCACATACACACCTTCAAGGGGCCATCCCTGGTGGGCACAACACCCCACTGTGGTTCCCCCAGTCCTTTCTTTTGTCCTGCACTGTTTTTACATTGTGGTCACAACATTTCTCTTTTTTTTGAGAGACAAGGTCTTACCCTGTTGCCCAGGCTAGAGTGCAGTGGCGAGATCATAGCTTACTGTAGCCTCAAACGCCTGGTCTCAAACAATCCTCCCACCTCAGCCTCCCAAAGTTCTGGGACTACAGGCACGTACCATCATACCTAGGCTGTAGGCAACATTTCTGCGAGTATTTTTTTCTCTTGGGGATTATTTCTCTAGGATGCACCCCCAGGTCTGAAATTCAGGGAATGCAGGGGCTGCAGGGGCACCTCTCTCCATAACTCTAGACATGCATCTCAGTTCTCCTCCTCACATACCCAGATAGTGTTTGGGAGGTCATCCTCTCCTGGATGTTGGCATCTGGCTGGACACAAGAGAGACTGACCTTGGGTTGGGTCCTGTCTCCACAGTCTCCCATGATTGCAGGAAGGGGCAACAGTACTAGCCTCAGGGCCCAGATGAGGAAACCACGGCAGGTAACCCCCAACATCTTCTTCTTCCCAGAAGGAAATCGGCTGGCACAATGTCACACGGCTGCTGGTGTTCACCACCAACAATGGCTTAAACTTTTCAGGCGACAGGAAGCTGGGCCTGATCCCCAATGATGGCCACTGCCACCTGGAAGACAACATGTACAAACGCAGCAATGAATTTGTGAGTGCTCCCCACTCCCTCTGTCTGCCCTCTTGCCACTGCCCCCCATCTCCACTGTGTGCTCTGAGATACTGCCTGGCAGGACAGTTTATGGAAGGGATGAGAGAGCAGGTCACAAGAGCCTCCCTCCAAACTGAATAGCAAATCCACAAGGAAACTTCCAGAAGTCCCAAGCAGTCTTGAGCCTCTCGAGAGGGCCTCAGGCCAGAGGAGGCAGTGGGTGGTTGAGGCCACCAGGCTGAGCCTGGTCTCACCCTCATGGGACACGCCAGGGCCCTGCTGATGGTCCCCCAACTTGATACCCCTATGCCCAAAGATGGCAGGTGGCAGGGGCCCACAGGCACTGTCACTCTCCCCAGGCTGCAGTCAGAGCTTCCTTGCCTTCCCCAAGACTCCCCTTGGACCTGGGGTCCCATCCTGGGCACCCGCCTCCTCCCCGAGCTGCCCCAGTGCCACACGGGCTGTTCCCTGGTCCCTCCCCTGCCACCAGCACCTGGAGGGACAGAGGAGCCAGAGAGCCAGGACGAAACTCAGGCCAGGACGAGCTTCCCTCCCACTGAGGTGTGTTGATGCATGGAGAGTCAGGAACACTCTGGCTGGATGTATAGCCTCAGGTCTGAAGCTACCACCTCTCATGGTGGTTGTCCTTGCTGGTTGTGACAGGATGCTCTCGCAGCCTGAAGCCGTAAACTCTGAGGGCTGCAAAGGACTCTAGAGATGACACAACTCAGCATCCTCTACCTGGAGTCCCAGGTCTGGGCAGGGAGGAGTGCCTCATGCTCCCAGCCTCTGCCAAAAATGGGCATCCTTCAGAGTGAGAGCAGGGGCCGCTTTGGAGGACATCTGGGATTCTGCCCCCAGTAGACACCTGAGGTGCTTCCCAGCACCCCATGGCATGGACGCCATAAAATGCCACTCACACTTGGGTAAATTCTGGAAAGCCAGGAGGGTCACCTGCGACTCAGTTTCCTTGTCCATGCATCAATCAAGAAGCATGTCATAACTTTCCATGTTTCCTAACTTTGCCCAACCTGATGGGTGCCCCATCGTCCCATACTTCCTTCCTTTGTGAGCCCCGAGAAGGTGCCCCCAGCACCCGAGGCAGGCCGTGTTGAGCTGTCCTGACACGCGCTGAGCCCTGCGCAGTTGCTTCCACGGGTGGCAGGGGAACCCAGGGGGCCAGTCCCAGTCTCAGGCAGCGGACTGGCATCTCTCTCTCCAGGACTACCCGTCAGTGGGCCAGCTGGCACAGAAACTAGCGGAAAACAACATCCAGCCCATCTTCATGGTGCCGGAAAGGATGATGAAGACCTACGAGGTGAGTGGGGGAGGGTCCTGAGCAGCAGGGTGAGACCCACCTCTTCAACTGGATGGTGCTCACCCCAGCACTGCCCCTACATGCTGGGCGTGTAGGCAGCTGGCTGGCGGGGGCCATGGCTTCCCACGGGTGTGGAGCCTGGGGCTTCTGTCAGGCAACACAACATCTACGTGTGGGTACAGGAAGGAACTCCTCCCTGTCCTTGAATCTCAGTCACATTAACCACACATGTCTTGGTGTCAGAGGTGAGCTTTCTGCTTTTGCTGGAACATGGCAAGTGTCTTGGGTCTGTAGGTCCAAGTCTCTGTTTTATGGACATGTCCTTGTTTTATGTCCTGTACATTTGCACAGTAACATTTTGTGAAGTATAAGACATGTGTGGGGCAGTTCACAGTCTCTAGAGCGGAGCTTGGGGAGTTTCACAAGGGGCCCCCTCGAAGGCTGCCTCCTGGGAAACATGGCTGGTCACACCGAGAACACTCTTCCTTCCATCTGTTGGTTGGAATGACTTTCAATAAACACCTCAACTAGCAGAAGCCAAAACAAAAACAAAATCTCTGGGACTCAGCATTGGCATTGAACAACCCATCCACCCACCTGGAGCAGAACGCACTTCCCCCCTCATCGTCTGTACCTTGTGCCTTGAGTCTGGAAAGTGTAGCTAGAACCAGGCCTGACCTCCCCAAAGCCCAGTGGCCAGGGAGTTCACTGCCCTTCTACCAGTGTGAAAATCGAGGTCTCTAGATGAAAGCAGAGACTGACCCTTGTTGCCAAGGTGCCCTCAGCCCACAAAGCAGAGGGCATCACCAGAGGGTGTCCCTGGTGTCTTGGCTGCCCACACCTCATCTCTGAAGACAGCAGCAACTGGATCCAAAGAAGTCACAGAGCATGGGTGGAGGAGAAAACGTTCTGGTGGTCAAGGTGGCATCCTGCGGCCTCTTACCCCCTCTGCCTGTAGGCATTGTCTTGTCCTGCTGGTGCCAGGTGTGTGGCCTGGCATGAGAAGGCAGTGCATGCTGTGCTGCACAATGTCTCCAGGGTCCAGGATGGTGCATTCAAGACACTCAGGCGTGGTTGGGTTGCCAAGACCACAGTCAGGTCAGTGATTTGCTGAAGGATGCACAGAGTTCAGAAAACCACTAAACCACAGTCCTGGTTTATTACAGTAAAGGATACAGATTACAGTTAGCCAAGGTAAAGATGCACGGGTGGAGTGCAGGAAAACCAGCAGCGAGCTTCCGGGCATCCCTCCCTGGAGGTGTGGACAGTGCCTAGTCCTCCTAAAACATGTTCAACAGTAAGCTGGGAGTACTGACCCCAGGGAGGCTTGATGATCAGGGTTTTCATTGGGGGTTGGACACAGAGGCTGACCTCAGTCTCCAAAGATTGAGTTGACACTGCCCAGGTCCCTACCCTAAATCACATTGTTGGACCATCTAAACTGGCCAGACCCCACCCTAAATCACACTGTTGAACCATCTCTTGTGGCCCTGGCCCCACCCTAACTGACACTGTTAGATCATCTGGCCCGGCCCAGGCCCCAGGTAAACAAAGATGTCCCATCAGCCAGGACATCCCAAGGGCTAGAGCTCACCCCCTAGGAGCCCAGCCAGGGCACTGTGGACCATGCAGGGTGTGGCCTGCCCGGTCCTGCTGGGGTAATCTTGTCCTGTGCAACCAGGACTTGCCAGAAGGGAATGCCAGAAATGCTGCCATCCCACAGCAGCCTGCACAGTGCGTGGTCCCAGGGCCAGAACGAGGTACCACGTAGGGAGGGCCTGAGAGGAGAGCTATGGTCTCACCATGAGTCATACGGTCCAGTGACCAGTTCTCCAGCATTTCCCAACAGGGCCTGGCGGAACAGATGGGTGTGAGTGGTAGAGGTCAGAGGAGGCGGCCGGGCTACGACAGTCCTCACATGCTCTGTGGAGGGACTGAATCCACTTTGCAGAGTCATGGGAGGGTTTGACCCTCTGTTTTATGTTCCTGGAGGATGAAGTGATTGGAACATAGCATGACCCTTGAACTAAGCTGAGGGAGCGTGGGGTGTGGGAGGTGGGCTAGGGCCTGTCTGCATCACAGGTGCCCCGATCTGCCCACCCCAGGGACCATTGGACCGGCTGGCACTGGCCAGAGTCAATGTCACAGGGCTAACACCATCGTTAGAATCAAGTCATGTAAACTAATTAAAGTTCTCAGAACTCATCACTTTCTGGTGATTTCACCATGTTTTATGATGATCCAGACTCTTGGGGTTGTTTCCACCTACTGTCCTGCATGGTGGAGAGCCTGGCGAGTGGGGGCATCCATATCACCCCCCTGGAATAAGCCAGGGCAGGAACATTTACCCCACAGGGCAAAGCAGTGCCTCCAACAGGCTGAGAATGAGCACTCTCTCCCACACGTGGAGCTCCCTGGTGCACTGAGCTTAGCTGGGCGTGAGGTCCACCTACCCCACGTCCTAGCTATGCCTGGTCTTCTCACCCAACAGAAGCTCACCGAGATCATCCCCAAGTCAGCCATTGGGAAGCTGTCGGAGGACTCCAGCAATGTAGTCCAGTTCATCAAGAATGCCTACAACGTGAGTCTCCCTCCCCAGCTGGGCAAACCTGCAGGGGCTAGGGTGGCCGGAAATCTGCCCCCACTGCAGCTCTGCAGAGGGTGGTCCAGGGAGGAGGCCCTGCCTCGATGGGCTGCTACAGCCTCCTGGACACACGACCAGGCCCTTCCACAGGCAATCTGTGTCCTCTCGTGGATGGTGTGGTGTGTGTCACCCCAGACTCCCCGTCACTCCCTGAACACAAGCTCCAGACCCTCCTCCCTCTGGGTGCTTCTTTGCTGGTCTCTATGAAGTGAGGTGGACGGTTAGGGACAAATAATGCACCCGGGTGGGGGAAGCGGCCCTGGACAACCCATGGTGGCTCTGGGTCCTATGAAGGTGCCCTGGGGGTTGGGTGTCCCTGGTGTCTCAACTGCCCATATCCCATCCCGTGCAAGTGCCGGAGAGGTCCTCATCCACCGAATTCCTCCTTGGTGCGTGGCCTGTCCAGCTGCCCTAGGACTGCTCCCTCTAGGCCCAACACTCCTGGTGGGCATGGGGTGGGCACCAGGCCCCGCTCAGGGCCCCAGAAGTCCCAGCCACTCTGGAAACCTACCCCAAGTAAGAGAGAGTCTGGAAATTCTGGCCTGAGACCCTTCCGAGCAAATTGTCCTGGTGGCTTGACAGGGTACAGCATGTCAGGGGCTCTAGCAAACGCTGCTGTCACTGAATTAAGCTGGAGCCCCACAGAGGATATTCCACCTGCTTCTGGTAGCCCCCACGAACACAGTTCCCAAAGCAAGCCCCACGCTCCAGTCCCTGCCTTCATGATTTCTGTCTTCACGCAGATGACGCCACCAGCATAGGTTCGACCACCAATATCAAGCTCTGTCAGTCTCTGCCACTTTTTCCTTGTCTGTGTCTCTCTGTCCTTTGTTTTTCTGTATCTGCATCAGTCTCTGTTTCTGTCTCTTCTCTTCCTTCTGTGTATCTTTTGTCTCTCTGTATCTTGTCTCTGTATCGCTGTTTCTCTGCCTCAGTCTGTTTTTTCTGTTTCTGTCTCTATCTCTGTTCCCCTCTGTGTGTCTATCTCAATCTCTCTCTCCACCTCAGTCTCTATCTCCCTCCTCATTTAACAGTGTATCTAGCGCCTGACCTAAGCTAGGCCCCCTGGGGGTTCTGGGGCCAGGGGAGAGTTCAAGAACCTGTTTCCATGGGCTCACATCCTGCCCTGGTCTTGCAGTGGGCATACCTTGGGGACAGGACTGTGGTACTAGCAGTCCTGCCAGTCCTGGTATCTTCAGCATATCCTGCTGTGCCCTTAGTGGATGCATGTATCATTAGTGGTGCTGGTGACCTGAGGGGATGAAATGGAGACGGGCCCAGCCATGTGCCAAGGAGGAACAGGACAGTGCAACAACTTAACCCTAAGTGGCTGCTCTCTGTCCACAGAAATTCTCCTCCAGGGTCCTCCTGGACCACAGCCCCCTCCCCGATAACCTGAGAGTCACCTACGACTCCTTCTGCAGCAACGGAGCATCCAGCAAGAACCAGCCCCGAGGAGACTGTGACAGTGTCCAGATCGATGTAACGGTGAGCTTGGCCACGAGGCTGAGGGACCGAGGATGTCCACCCTGGCATGCTGGGAGGATCTCAGAAACAGTTGGAAGGACTGACGGTCTCTGTCCCAGCATGCTGGGTGTCAGGGACAGGTGGAAGGACCAAGGGTCTCCACCCTAGCATGCTGGGAAGGTCTCAGAGACAGCTGGAAGGACCGAGGGTCTCCGTCCCAGCCTGCCAGAAGGGCCCACACAGGCACACGGAGGTTCCAATGGAGGCCATGGGGGAGGCAGTGAGCGTCTACTGGCTGATCCAATTTTTTTTCAAGCATTCTCTGCTGAAGCCAGACACTTTCTTTTGAAGTTTGTCATAAGTGTTCAAGAGAGGGCATGGAAAGGTGCTTAGCACTTCCTTGGCCCACAGAGTCATAATTATCAATATAACAGAACCCCAAATCAGTGTGGGGACAGTGTGGACTGAAGGACTGAGGGATGACAGCATGTCCTGGAGGCAGGCAGGGGATGCACAGAGGGCTGGGTTGGTTTTTCCTGATTTTTGTGTTTCGTTTTGTTTTTTTAACAAAAGCATTAAGGCATGGGACACACAGATGATCAGAAATAGGCACTGAATTACTTCCCTAATATTTTAAGTTTAAATTTATAATCTAATCATTTTTTTTTTTTTTGCTGGCTGTGAACCAATATATAGGAAAATACATGTTCTCATTGCATTTTTAATGATATTGAAATTCCTCTGAATATGTTACTTACTATTAATAAGCATTGCAGGTGAATTTTTACCAAAATATTTCCCCTCATACTGGGTGATCTGAATGAAATGTACTCAATTTTATTATAATTCACTGACGGCATGTACAAGTTGTTACTGATATTTCTGCTCTTTGTATTTTAGCTGTAGCTTGCCTTGAACAAGCCGCCACTCCCTCCCTGCTGGGAGCACCTGTGTCCTCCCTTCTTCCCTGAAGCAGGGTGTCCACACGATTGCACCCTACTGCAGGGTGTGTGTGTACTTGTGCATGCGTGACAGGGCTGTCTGCACACGTGCCTTCTGCTGCGCTTGCCCCCATGGTGTCAGCCTTCTCTGCCACCATCCGAGGTCCCAGGGTCAGGGAAGAACACCGTGTCCACGACCCTGGACTTCCTGTGGGATTCCGGCATCTTGGCAGACTGGACTTATGTACAAGTCATGTGGAAAAATTACCCCCAAAACTCACTTTAAACCCCTTTTACTGCACCATCTGAAGACTCTGGGAGTTGGCCAGGGCCTCGCCAGCTCACTCCAGCCTCACAGATCCTGAGCCTCTGCTCCGGGTCAGCTCTTCCTCCCCACAGTGACACGCTTCCCCCAGGCCCCTGCAGAGGCCAGTGGGTGAGGGGTTGGGAGCAGATTGTGACCCTGGCACCCAAGGGTCCCAGCAGATCTCTACCGCTCCCTCCAGATCAACTTCCAGGTGGAGGTCACAGCCACAGAGTGCATCCAGGAGCAATTTTTTGTCATCCGGCCACTGGGCTTCAAGGACACAGTGACCGTGCGGGTCCTTCCCCAGTGTGAGTGCCAGTGCCAGGACCACAGCCAGGACCGCAGCCTCTGCCACGGCAAGGGCTTCCTGGAGTGTGGCGTCTGCAGGTGAGGCGGGTGCAGGAGACCCATGGCACCCTTCCCCATCTCCTAGGAGCAGGTGTCCCAGGGGACCCTCCTGCAGGAGGTGGTGGAAGAAAACTGGGGTTTGGACCCCAAGCCCCTCCGTCACCCCCTCTCCTGGGCCAGGTCTCTCAGCAGTGCCTCCCTGGACTCCACATCTCTAGTATGGGGGACAACGGCAGAGGGACTAGCGGGCAGGGCACTCCCTCACCAGAGGATAGAGACCCATCAGGAAGCCAGAGACTGCTGGGTGCACAGTGGCCTTGGCAGGGTGCTTTCCCTGCCCAGCCTCGCTTGTCCTCTGTGAGCCTACATCTCTCTCCCTTAGGGGTCCAGAACCCTCAGGCCAGCAGCCCAGGGCACCCCGTGGCCATTGTGCCTCCCAGGACAGGTGACAGCTCCTGGCAGCCTGGGCCCCATAGACTACCCTCGGACATGTGCACGCACACCCCCTGCAGTAGGGTGCAATCATGTGTGGGCACCCTGCCTCAGGAAGAAGGGAGAACGCAGATGCTCCCAGCAGGAAGGTCATGTGGCACAGGTTTGGGGCACTCCAGCAGCAACCCACAGAGGGCTGCACCCACTCAGGGTTTGGGGCACTCCAGCAGCAACCCACAGAAGACTGTACCCACTCAGAAGTGTCCTCCTCCTGCACCGTCCCCTCCTGTTTCCCCTAAGGTCCTTCCCAGGGCCTCAGCCTCCTCAGGTGGCAGAGGGTGGGGTATTTGTCCAGGGTCTGCAGAGCACTCAGGATCAATGGCCTCCTTTAATCTGTGCTGTTCCCAAACACAATGGCAGCAACAGTGAAGCCTCTAACCCAACGTCAGGCGCCCGCCCACCCCACCACATGCAGCCCCCATCGCGACCCCCAGAAGGACAACCAAGCAGATCCATGTACTCCCAAATGGCCAAGATAGCTCCACCAACTGCTCCCTGTGTGCGAGATGGGGAAACTGAGACCCAGAGTCAGCAGGAGGGGGAGAGTGGACACTGAGAGGGAGGCAGGAGAGGGGCTCATGTCTCACAGGGCACTGGCCTCACCCCTCCAGGCCCGACCCAGGTCACAGAATACCAACTGGGTCGTGCCCCTCCTGGCTACCCACCCTCTCATCACTGCCCTGCCTGGCTGCCCACCCTCTCATCACCGCCTGCCTGGCCAGAGCTGCTGAGTCGACCCCAAGGCCCTCCCCACCCTGCGCCTCCCACCTTCTCTCCTCTCCCGACGTCTATGCCTGTCCAACCTTGGTTGCAATGCCACCTCCCTCCTCCTCCCTGAAGCTTGGGACAGGGTGGCCTCTGCAGTCTCTGTGGTCATTCCTATGCCTCAGTGACCACACTGCCCACTGTCCTGGTGCACGGCCCTAGGATGGCCTCCCCATGAGACTAAGGACGAGTCCATCACGGTTCCTGCTATGGTCACATATGCTCTGGCCCTTGGTCTCCACCTCTGGGATGCAGGACAGCCTGTGGCAGGGGTCACCTCTGGGGGACCTGGGAATGTGCCCAATACATGGCGCCTGCTGTCTTTGTATGACTAGACCCCTCGTCCCCACATAATCCTACCCAGGTGCGACTCTGGCCACATCGGGAAGAGCTGTGAGTGCCAGACGCAGGGCCGAAGCAGCCAGGAGCTGGAAGGAAGCTGCCGGAAGGACAAGAGCTCCCTCCTCTGCTCGGGGCTGGGCAACTGCATCTGTGGGCAGTGTGTGTGTCATGCCAGTGACATCCCAGGCAAGCAGATCTACGGGCGGTACTGCGAGTGTGACAATGTCAACTGTGAGCGCACTGAAGGCCTTGTCTGCGGTGGCCCGGGTGAGCATGTGTCCCTCCACAGCAGGGTTGAGGGTGCAAGCGGGCAGCTGCCATCCTTTCTTGGGCATGCACTTGACCCTGACTGTGTGCTAGAAGACAATAAGAGAAACAGAGAGAAGGGATGGCAGGGATAGACAGATGACATGACTCTTGCATGGCTGCTTGGCAGCCGCAGGACCTTGAACAACCTCCAACCTGCCCTGCCTCCGTGTTTGTCCGTGAGTGTGAGGCATCTTCACAGGGAGGGTCCCAAGGGATGACAGCCTCAGCCTGATCAGGGTTCCACTCACAGGTCGGCATGGAGAAACACAGACTGGGTAAGAAGTAGCCATGTGGCTTCCAGGCAGGAGGGCCTGGCTGTGTCCACTGCCCTTTGTTCAGACATGCTCATCTCCCAAAATGGAGCCTCAGAGGTCACAGCAGGAGGGCACTGCTGGAAGACAGGCTGCATGAGGTGGAGGGGACAGCATCAGTCTTTGGGCTGAGCAAGAGGTGAGTCCTGGGCCCGCTGTCTTCCAGGGAGGGGGCTCTGCTTCTGTGGCCAGTGCAGCTGCCTCCCAGGCTTTGAGGGCTCAGCCTGCCAGTGCGAGAAAGCCACCGAGGGCTGTCTGAACCAGCAGCGTGTGGAGTGCAGCGGCCGTGGCCAGTGCCACTGCAATGCATGCCAGTGTGATAAGGGCTACCAGCCGCCCCTGTGTCAGGAGTGCCCAGGCTGCTCCTCGCCCTGCAGCCAGTACATGTGAGTATGGGGGCTGCCTGGGGCCACTCCCTGCCAGGCTCACCTGGGAGCTATCAACGAACACCCTTAGCACAGCAGGGAGCCCTCTGTACCCCAAGCTGGGAGCTCTCAGCAGACCTGGCCTCCATGCCCACCTCTCTCATGTGCAGCAGTGGCCCTGCCCAGGGAATCTCAGGCTCATTCTCTTGGGTCCCTGGGATCAAGTTTCAGTCCCCACTCTCACACTACCACTGCCTCCCCAAAGCCCCAGGCACACACCCGAACCCCCCTACAACCTCATATCCCGCTCACGTCCCATCCCCACAGCTTCTGTGCTGAGTGCCTGAGGTTCAACAAGGGCCCCTTCAGGAAGAATTGCAGCTCAGAATGCAGGGGCCTGCGGCTGCAGAACACCCCCATGAGGGGCAGGACCTGCAAGGGGCGGGACTCGAAGGGCTGCTGGATGACCTACACCCTGAGGCAGCGGGATGGGTGGGACCAATACGACATCCACGTGAACAAGAGCCGAGGTGAGGTTGGTGGGCTGGGGGCAGGGCAGGGATATGGTGACAGAGTGGCCACGAGGTCTCCGCAGAGGGATCTCCTGTCCACAGCGAGGAGCAGGCGAGGGGCATGACAGCCTGGGAGAGCACTGCAGGAGGCTGGCGGCTCATCCTCCCACTCCACCCCCCACCTCCCTTTCCTCACCTGCCTCCGCCTTGGGAGCAGATGTTGTGTGCCCTGGCAGTAGTGCCACTCGGCACTAGGGGTCAGATTTGCTGGAGGGCCACACAACCCGGTGCAGGCTCTCTCTCCTTGGTGGTGAGGGAGCCCAGACTTGGGGGTGTAGGCCCAAGGCAGCATCACCAGGAGGCAGAATGACAGTGGGAAGGGTCCCCAGGGTCAGAGATCTCTAGGGGGATGGAAGAGCATCAGTGGGAGGGAGGACCGGAAAAGTATGGGCAGAAGGGGCTGGCACAGGGTCATTACAGGGTCTTGAGTCCTGGGAGGAATTCAGATCTGCTCTGGAATGCATCAGACAGCCATGAGTGGGATTTCAGGAGTGTGGCCAAGGGATGTCAAAAGTCCACCTGTCAGCCAGGTGGACATATACCTGTTGAGCAGCTGCTCAGTCCAGGAACTGACAGTGGGAGGCAGAAAGGGCAGGGTCTAGGGGAGTGGGCAGAGCCTGAGCTTGCACGCGCAGGGAGGAGGATCAGGAGGAGCTCGTCAGGTCAAGGGTCCAGGGGGCTGGCAGATGGGGGTGAGGGGGTAGGGGAAAGGGGTGAGAAAGGTCAGCCCAGAGGGACACTGGGTGGCAAGAACAGAAGATTCCAGGATATTGGGCCTCAAGCTGACACAGGAATGGGTAGGGCTTTGACAGTTCTACACAGCCCCCAGGCCCCGCCTACCCATCCCTTAGAGCCTAGCCTGCAGGAGAACAGGGGTCTGCTTCCCACTAATGGTTCCTGTGCAGCAACATCATGGGGGAGCATGAGTCCTCTTCCCTAAACTGCTGTGTGGTGCTGAGGGTCACTGTATCCTACCCCAAGTATTAATGCTTGGGCCTCAGTGGCTGAGGATCCGGCCCCATGTTGTCCTCTGTGAACAGGGCTTAGGTTTCACGTGGAACCACGGGGCCTGGCCTTGTTTCCAGAGGGTGCCAGGCTGGGATTTCAGGACCCAGAGCAAGAGTGATGAACCGTGAGCTGGGGCCATGGGAACCTCTGTCCACCCTGGAGCCACACACACATGGGTGAGGCAGAGTGGGACTGACACTGTGGTCATGTGCCTCTTCAGAGTGTGAGAAGGGCCACAGCATGGCCACCATCATAGGGAGCACCGTGGTGGGTCTCCAGCTGTTTGGCCTCCTCCTGCTGGCCATCTGGCAGGCCATGATGTACCTCAGGGAACGTAGGCGCTTTGAAAAGGAGAAGCCTGAGTTCCAGCAGAACAACGTGAGTGCCCGCCCTCGGGGTCCCACAAGGAGGGATATACACCTCCCACGCTGGGAGCTCCTGCTGTCGGAGCCCGTGATCCTGTGCTTGGCTGTGCCCCAGCCCCCTCACCGCACCCCATCCTCTGAGTGCACATGGTTGTGGGTGAGGTTGCCACCAAGGCCATGACCCTGCGAGGGCTGCCCTGTTTCTTCTGCTCCTCCCCAGTGATGGCTTCTGGGTGGACTCAGCCTCAGAGAGGACTCTGCTCTGAAGTCCCCATACATTAACAAGCCCATGTTTATGTTTCCCACCAGGATAACCCGGTTTTCAAGAGCACCGCCACCACCACAATCATGACTTGAAGTCTGCTGAAAGTTAGGAGCTATCGGGACTAACCAGACAGGACCCCTCAAGCCACATCTGCCCATCCCACAGCCTAGACATGGCCCACAGCTAATGACAATATCGTCAATTAAGCAGAAGTCCACTGTATTCTTTTCTGCCCTCAAGTGACAGATGTGGCCAGGTGTTCACATGGGCTCATCAAGTGGGATCACCTCCCCCTTCTGATCAGCATAGTCTTCCCAGGGAGACTTGAGAAAGAATTGCTTAAGCCTTGTAAGGTTAGGCACACATTTCCCTGTGTAATGGTTAGGACAGCAGTCTGATTAAAGGTGGTACAAATGATTAAAGATTGTATTTATATGTCAGCTTGTCAGGGTACAGAGGCCAAAGCCGCTAGAATTTGGAACAGAGCCCCAGGAAAGGAGCTACATGGCTTGAGGGAAGTCTGCACCAGGTCCTCTTGGTTCCTCATCAGAACCAACCTATACATTCTGTAAAATCCCAAGATGCCAGGAAGAGGAAATCTGAGGGAAGACTTGTCCCAGGAGGTCAGGACAATTCCTAGGTCTTGCATAGGTCCAGGAGTCAATCTCGTCCCCCCAGCCAGCGTGGAGACCTCTCTGGACATACAGGGATTCCACAGGGACACCACAAGGGTCATACCTTAGAGGAGACTCAACTATTCTCTAGAGAAAGGCTACTCTAGACCCGTCCTAATAAACTTCAAAACAAACCTGAAAAAGATCTAATTAATCCACAGGGGCTTAACTGCCTGCCAGAAAGAGTGTGACAGTCTTTAAAATAATTAACACCAACTCAGCACTCACCAATGAACACACCACCTCAGGTAATCAATCAAACATTTTCTATGGCCAGGTATGGTGGCTCACACCTATAACCCCAGCACTTTGGGAGATCGAGGCAGAAAGATCACTTGAATACAGTAGTTTTGAGACCAACCTAATCAACATAGTGAGACCTCAGTCTCTATTTTTTAAAAAAAGCTGGGCTCAGTGGCTCAGCCTGTAATCCTGCGCTTTGGGAGGCTGAGGTAAGTGAATTGCCTGACCCTGCGGGTTCGAGACCTGCCTGGGCAACTTGGCAAAACCTCATCTCTACAGTAAATCAAAAAATTAGCCGGGCGTGGTAGCATATGACCATCATTCCAGCTACTTGGAAGGCTGAAGTGGAAGGATCACTGCAGCCCAGCTGGTCGAGGCTGCGGTGGCCGGGAGCATGCCACTACACTCCAGTCTGGATGACAGAGTAAGACTCTAACTCTCAAAAAAAAAAAAAAAAAAAAAAACTCTAGACATACTTAGTAGCACAAAAATGTGTCCTATAAGTAGAAGATAAATTACAGATGCTCCTTTATTTACGAAGGGGCCCAATAAATCTCTCATAAACTGAAAAATCATAATCAAGTCATCAAGTCAGGGAGCATCTGTGGTCAAAAGGAACAGACCTAGAAATGACAAGGAAAATGGGATCAACAAAAAAGGAACACTTATTTTAAACATGCACCATATGCTCAAGGATCTATCTGTAAAAAGCAGTTATGATTAGAAGAGAAATGGAAAATATTTTTAAAAACTGAACTTACAGAGATGAAAAATACTATGGTTCACATGGAAAACATTCAGCCTTAGACTAACAGCAGCTGAAAACTTGAAGATGCAGAAATAGAATCTACGCAAAGTGAAAAACAAAAGACAGGCCTGAAGGTCACAGAACCCAGGCGGCCAGATCAAGGAAGTCTGTACGAGTAACAGGGGAGGGGGAAGTATGTGCATAGCGGGAAGAGTTTCAAATTTCATAAAAGCAACAAACCCAGTAAATCCAGCAAACCCCCCAACACAATAGACACACACACACACAAACCCCCCAAATTACAGAAAACCAGAGATGAGAAAAATCTTAAAAGCAGCCAAAAGAGCCAAATCATGTACAGGAGTCAGTCAAGAGGGAAAACCACCTAAGTCATCTGAAGGGGGATCATTTAACATGAAGAATGATGACCAGCAACAGCAGGTTTTCCACTGACATGTGCGGGGATGTCCATGGACACAAGCACGGAGGCCCGGGAAGCAGCCCCACCACCTGGCAGGAGGCAGCAGACCCCAAGAAGCTGTGTCTCTGGACTGAAGTGAAAATCTCAGACCCTGCAGCAACCAAGAACCCGACTCACATGGAGGGTGGCTGTGGCTGTGGCTGTGCTGCGCCAGCTGATGAAGTTGGCCAAGGTGCAGCAGGCCAAGGCCAGAGAGCAGGAAACCTCCTGCCAGGGCTCCAACAACTCTCAGGGAAGCCACTGCTGGGCCATGAGGGAAACAGAATCCCTAGGAGCTAGATGGCCAGGAAATGTGCCAGCAATCCGACCACTGGAAGGTGTCACTGAACATCCCCTACGCTGCTGGCAGGCATACCACAGAAGCCTGAAAAACAAAGCCCCAAGACCAGGAACAACAGCCCCCACTCTCCTGGGGTGTCTTTCCGGCGCCCTCTAGTGACAGAGTCGAACACTGCATCAGCCTGCAGAGTGGGATCTCTTGCAGGGCTGTGCAATGACCACAACGGCAGGGCAAGAAAGGTGGGTGCACTGGGAGCTGAGGTCAGGCACAGATGCGCTCCCGGGATAAAAAGACGTCGCTGGAGACACTGTGCAGGCCAGGGACAGAGCCAGAGAGCATCTGAAGGAGACAGTCCTACACTATCAATCTAGACCACACCCAGTGAAAATATCTTGCCAAAGCAATTCGGTGGAGGAGAGACATTTCCAACAGATGGTGCTGGGCTGGCAGACGCCAAAGTCAAAAAAGAAAAGAATTTTGCAATTACACAAAAATTAACTTGGAATGGACTGTGGACTTAAATATAAAACTATGACACTTGTAGGGAAATCACAAGAGAGTATCTTCAGGCTCCAGTAATGGACAGAGTCCTTACACTGGACACCAAAACACAATTCAGAAAATGAAAACCTGTCAAGTAGACAAAATGGAAATTTAAAGTATTGCTTGTAAAAACAGTGTTAGGATGATGAAAATAAAAATTATATACTGGGAAAAAAAATCTGCAAACCACATACCTGACAAAAAACTTGAATGGGAAGCCTGCAAAGCTCAACAGTTTAAAAAACAAATAATCCAGTTAGAAAATGGAAAATCCAAGAAGGAACACAACTGAAGAACACATGAGAGCAAACAAGTACACAAAAAGGAGGTCAACGGCAGTAGCTACCAGAAAGACAAAACCAACAGCCACAATGGCACCACACATTGATCAGAGCAGCCAACATTAAAACCAGCAACACCACCAGAGGCTGGTGAAGATGCAGAGAAACTGCTCACCCAGACATTGCTGGTGGGAATGGAAAGTGGTGACACTTGCTTACAAGACCACCACCATGCTTCATACAACCCCTCAACTGCACTCTTGAGGCTTTAACCCAGCAAAATGAAAATGTATATTCACACACATTGAAAAAAAAAAGACTCACACCTATAATCCCAGCACTTTGGGAGGCCGAGATGAGAGGATTGCCTGATCCCATGGGTTGGAGACCAGCCTGGGCAACTCTGCGAGACCTCATCTCTACAGCTTAAAAAAAAAAAAAAAATTAGCTGGGCGTGGTGGCGCATGCCTGTAGCTCCAGCTACTTGGAAGGTTGAGGCAGAAGGATCACCTGAGTCCAGCAGGTCAAGGCTGCGGTGGCCCTGAGCATGACACTGCACTCCAGCCTGGGCAACAGAGTGAGACTCCAACTCAAAAAAAAAAAAAAAACCCCACTCCATGCACATGAACCTTCATAGCAGCTTTATGTATAATAACCAAAAACCAGAAGCAACTCAGATGCCCACATGCCATGGACAGGTACACACACAGGAGCCAGGAGAACCAACTGTGGTGCACACAATAGAATGCTGCTCTGCTGTGAGGGAGTGCGCACATCTTCAGGGGACTATGCAGAGTGACAAAAGCCAGTCCCAGAGGTTATACACTGTGTGGGTCCACTTATACAGCATTCCTGAAGTGATAAAATCATAGAAAAGGAGAACAGATAAGTGGCTGCCAGGGGTTAGGGCAGGGCGAGGAAGGGTTGGCTGTGGCAGGCTGGCCGGAGGAACCCCTGGGCTAAAGACAATCACTGTGTCCATGGCCACACTCATCTACACAATCAAGTGCATGTGAAATCACCACCACACTGTGGAGCATGAAACAGGGCTTGATAAATATTAAAGCAGTAAAATCAGCAAAGTGTAAGTCTGGGACCACAATGGAATTTAAACCAAAAATCAGAAACAACAAAATCTAGGAAGAAACCATAAATGTTATTTTGTTTGTTTTAAGTCAGAGTCTCATTCTGTCACCCAGGCTGGGGTGCAGTGGCATGTTCATGGCTACAGTAGCCTTGACCTGCCAGGCTCCTCCTGCCTCGGCCTCTCAAAGTGCTGGGATTAGAGGCATGAGCCACTGCACCTGGCCAAACCACAAATGTTTAAAATACCCATAGATGAAAGAAATCACAAGCTAAATTAGAAAGAAAAATACAAACATATGGGGTGCAGAAAAAATGTAGAAAGTGTGTGGGCACAGTTGCTAAGACCTATGATCCCAGCGCTTTGGGAGGTTGAGGTAGGAGGTTCACTTGAACCCAGGAGTTCCAGATCAGCCTGGGCAACATAGTGAGACCCCCATCTCTGTTAAAAAAAAAAATTGCTTTAAAGAAAAATGCAGAGAAGCTTCTGGGTTGGCGAGCACACAAGGTGCTGGGAGGACAGCCCACCTAGAGAGGGCCTAGAAGCTCTACACATCCCCAATACCTGGTGTCTCTTCCACTCGGCTGACCTTGAGATGAATTCTTCATAACTAGGCTGCGTGTGGCAGCTCACGCCTGCAATCCTAGCACTTTCGGAGGCTGAAGTGAGAGGATAGTTTTTGCTCAGGATTCAAGACCAGCCTGGGCAACATAGTGAGACCTCATCTCTACAAAAAAAATTAAAAATAAGCCAGATGTAGCAGTGCATGCCTGTAGTCCCAGCTACTTGGATCCCTTGAACCCAGGAGGTGGAGGCTGCAATGAACCAGGAACACATCACTGCACCCAAACCTGGGCTAGAGAGTAAGACCTCGTCTCAACAAATCTTTATAACTAACCAGTAAACTTAAAGTACGTTCCTGAGTTCTGTGAGCCATTCTACCAAATTCTCAAACCTGTAGAGGGGTTGTGGAAACTCACTGAATTCATAGCCAATTAGTCAGAAGTGCAGGTGACCTGGGCCTTGGACCAGCATCTGAAGCAGGGGCAGTCTTTTGGGTTGGAGTTCTTTAGCTTGTGGGATCTGAGGGTAAGTCCAGGTAGTCAGGATTGAACTGAATTGTGGGACATGCAGTTGGTGACAGAGAAACTGGAGAACAGGAAGCTGTCAGAGAAAATACTGCAGAGTGTGGTCCAAGAGCAACCTGCTGGCCTTCCCTGACCCTGACCCACCCCCCCGCCCTGAGAAGGGGATGCCCTGAGCAGAGAAAACCCAGACTGGGTTGGGGCTCCAAAACGCCCTGGTTGATCATATCCTTGGACATTCATCCAGCTAGATATTAGCCCTGTGACATGCAAGGCGTTTAGCGACATAATCTCAGAATGTGGAAATTATATTTAAGTCAGAGTCTCACTTTGTCACCCAGGCTGGAGTGCAGTGGCATGCTCATGGTTTCTGCAGCCTTGACTCAGGCAATCCTTTCACCACAACCTCCCAAAGTGCTGGGATTACAGGCGTGAGCAATTAGCAGATATTTACTTCGTGCCAGACACTGTTCTGGGCGTGTTAGTTTCCTACTGCCACAAACTTAGTAGCTTTTAAAGTAACAGAAACAGCCAGGTGCAGTGGCTCATACCTGTACTCCCATATTTTGGGATATTACTCAGCCTATATAGTGGGGGAGGTGAACAATAAGCAGATAAAGCCATAGTAAGTCAGGTGGCACTTAATGCCATGAAGCAAAAGAAAGCTGGGAGAAACGAGATGCGGGGTGGATAGAGTGTACTTTAGAGAAGGCGGCCAGGGAAGGCCTCTCTGAGGATGGGTCACCTGAGCTGAGTCCTGGAGGACTGGGCCCTGCAGATAGCTGGGGAAGAGCATTTCAGGCGGAGGGAACTCCAAGTGCAAAGGTCCTGAGGCAGGACTATCTCAGCAAGTAGAAGGATCAGTGACGTCAATGGGGCTAGAACAGAGTGAGGAGGAGGAGTAGTGAAAAAGGTCAGAGAGATAACGGGGTACAGAGTGAGCAGCAAATGGTGCGGGGTCTTGTAAGCTGTGCTAAGGACTCTGGTTTCATTTGAAGTGATATGAAGAAACAGGCCCAGAGAAATTGAGTGACTTGCCCAAGATCACACAGTCAGAAGTGTTAGAGTAGTCTGGCTTGAGAGCCTATCCTGTCTCCCACATCATGACTGCCCACTTAGCCTTCCTCCAAATCCTACCTTTCTCTCACTCTCTCTCTCCCCAGCTCAAAAACCATCCATGGCTCTCCATGGCTTCCAATGCTTACTTTAGCTCACCATCTGCCTACCCCATGTCAGCCCCCTACTCCTCTCTTCCACTCACAATGAGTCCACAAAGTCACATTCTTGCACGTGCTGCCTGCTGTGCCAGGCTCTGGGCAGGCACAAAGCTAAAGGAGCTTGCCAGAGGCTTCTGCCATACTGTCCACTCCAGGCACTGAGACCCTTCCCAGAAGCACTTGGGTGACCCACCTCTGAGTCTCTGCCCAGACCTACCATCATTCTCCCCACTTTCTGGTTCTAACCCTAACTGTCTGAAGCTACAGGTAGCAATGACAAGCCAGAGGCAGAACGAGATGAGAGGACTGCCTGAGCCCAGGGGTTTGAAACCAGCCTGAGCAACATGGCAAGACCTCATCTCTACAATAAGTCAAAAATTAGCTGGGCATGGTGGTGCATGCCTGTAGTTCCAGCTATTTGAAAGGGTAAGGTGGAAGGATCGCCTGAACTCAGCAAGTTGAGGCTGTGGTGTTCATGAGTGTGCCACTACACTCTAACACTCCAGCCTGGGCATCAGAGAATCTAACTCAAAAAAAAAAAAAAAAAAGAACTGAGTACCACATGTTCTCACATAAGCGGACCTAGAGACCTAAAACAATTATAATACTATAAGAAAGGGATTGGCAAGAGTGGAAAACTGCCAGGCACAGGAAGGGCACACCTCATCAATAAGGGTACCTGCATAATGCATAATGGATATTTGTATGCCTAACCCTGAATTGTATCCCATATCTTTAAAATAAAAAATTTTTTAAAAAGAATGGAAGATGCAGATAGTTAAATTGAAGGGTGGACAAGAAACCTAAATCCTCCCTCAACAGGTCGATAAATGACACTGATGAATTGAGAAACTGCTTTGAGAATCAGGAGGTAGCAGGGTGACATCTCACAGCAGACCACACCGCAAGGCAGTCACAGAAGACAGGACAGCAGGGCCACTGCTGCTCTAGGTGAAGGGGTAGGAGACCTCCAACCCTCTAAATACAACAAGTGGATCTGGATTCAAACCAACCAACTGTAAGAGAAATTTCTAGGACAACAGGAGGTACATGACTATGGACTAGTCTATCAGTCAAGGTCCTGGCAGAAACAAGACTGCACTCTCAGCTGCAATGCATGAAGGGCCACTAATGAAGGGACAGACTCTGCAACCCAGGCAGGACACTGAGGGACTAGCAAGAATTGACCCCTACCGACCCAGGGATGGGGGCAGCCAATGGCCGGGAGGCGGTGCCCAGCAGCAGCCACGGGAGGGCCACAGCCCTACAGGGAGGATGCTATGGCAGGACAGGAGCACAGGTGTGATATCCCTCCTCCACCCTGGTCCTCAACTCTGGCTGCTGGAACTTCACCAGCCAAGCCCACCCACCACCCAAGATCAATGGAGCCTGGGACAAAAGAGGCGCAAACAGACCAATGTGAGCAAATGGAGAATGATCCACATGCGTATTACCTCTTCTGTTAGAGTGAAGGGGGCACCGTGGGTATTGGGGGTTCTTCAGACCTAGAGTGGTAAATATTAGGAGAAATAAGCTGAGAGCAATAGACATGGGCACTAGGGCAAGGCAGGTGGGGTGGGATGGGGCAGGCAGGGCAGGACAGGTGGGCAACTGAAACCACCAGCTATTCAGCACAACATGCACATATGACTTTGATAAGAATAAAAGTAATTTAAGCCGGGCTCGGTGGCTCAGCCTGTAATCCCGCGCCTTTGGGAGGCTGAGG
>NW_007257272.1:104736-122068 GCF_000164805.1 Carlito syrichta | reverse complement strand
CCAACTCAAAAAAAAAAAAAAGTAATTTAAAAGCAACCACTGGAAGCCAAGCGCAGCGACTCATGCCTATAATCCCAGTACTTTGGGAGGCAGAGGCAAGAGGATTGCCTCAGCTCAGAGGTTCGAGACCAGCCTGGGCGACATGGCAAGACCTTGTCTACACAAAAAAATCAAAATAATTAGCTAGGTATGTTGGCACTCGCCTGTGATCCCAGCTACTTGGAAGGATTGCCTGAGCCCAGCAGGTCAAGGCTGTGGTGGCCAAGAGCATGCCACTGCACTACAGCCTGGGTGACAGAGTGAAACTCCAACTGAAAGAAAAAAAAAGCAACCACTGCAAAGAGAGGAGATGGCCACGGCCCCTCCCACTCCACTCTTGTCTCTGACCTAGCACCACCCTGTGTGGCTGTGTCTGAGTTTCCCAACCAGAAGCAAAAAGCCCGTCTCAGATAACCCTCACAATACCCCCCACACTGGGGCATGCAGCCACCAGGGGACCTTCCTGGCCTGAGCTAGGGGCTAGGACAGCCAGGACTGGTGTCTGTGCCTCCAAGACATCTACCCTACCTAGACTCAGGAAACACACACATATGTCTAAAGGGAAAGATCAAAGCAGATGCAGGAAGAATTTTTTTTTTAAAGAAATCAACAAATTCGAGTTTAAAATACATGAATTTAAGGCCAGGTGCAACTGGTTCACATCTATGATCCTAGCACTTTAGGAGGCCAAGAAAAAATTGCTTGAGGCTAAGTTTGAGACTAGCCTGGGTAACAGAGCAAGACTCTGTCTCTACAAAAACAATTTTTTTTTTAATTAGCTGGGTATGGAGGCATGCACCTGTAGTCTCAGCTACTCGGGAGGCAGGAGGATCACTTGAGCCCAGGAGTTCAAGGCTGCAGTGAGTCTTTTTTTTTTTTGAGTTGGAGTCTCACTCTGTCACCCAGACTGGAGTGCAGTGGCTGCTCCCAGCCACCACAGCCTCGACCTGCTGGGATCCAGCGATACTTCCGTCTCGCCTTCCAAGCAGCAGGAACTACAGGTGCGCGCTACCACGCCTGGCTGATTTTTTGATTTATTGTAGAGATGAGGTCTCGCCAAGTTGCCCAGGTGGGTCTCGAACGCGCAGACTCAGGCAATCCACTCACCTCAGCCTCCCAAAGGCGTGGGATTTCAGGCTGAGCCACCGAGCCAGGCTTGCAGTGAGTCTTGATTGCACAACTGCACTCCAGCCTGGGTGACAGAATGAGAACTTATCTCTAAAGATATAAAAATAAAATAAGACACATGGATTTAGAAGGAATATTGAATTAGGTGCTGACAAGTTTTTCTGGGAAGGGCACAGCATAAATATCTGAGGCTTTGCCTGACTACTCCACTCTGCTGTTGTGGCAGCAAAAAGCAGACACCGAGACGTTCCCAGGCAGGTAGGGCTGTGTCCAATGAATGCTTACTCACAGACACTGGAATCTGAATGTCATGATTTTTTTCCTTTTTTATTTTTGAGCAGGAGTCTCACTCTGTTGTCCAGACTGGAGTGCAGCCTCCTGCTGGGCTCAGGCGATCCTTCCACCTTAGCCTTCCAAATAACTGAAACCACAGGTGCCTACCACCACACTCAGCTAATTTTTTTATTTATTGTAGAGACGAAGTCTCACCAAGTTGCCCAGGTTAGTCTGGAATCACTGGGTTCAGGCAATCCTTTCAACCCAGCCTCCCAAAGTGCTGGGATTATAGGTACGAGCCACGTCCAGCCCGAATGTCATGATTTTCATGTCATGAAATGTTATTTTGTTTTCAACCATTTCTACAATGTGAAAACCATCCCCAGGTCACCATAGGATTCAGTTCATGGGCCAGTTTGTCAACCCATCTTACGTGACAACACTAACAAGACTCAACCTGAATTTCTTCTAAAATTAAGACTTTCAAAGCAGATTATAAATGAGAGCGTGCCTGTGCCAGATGCCCCCACAGCGTGAGAGAGGTCAGCTTCCTCACACAGGACAATGGCCTGGCACAGCCCTCTGCTGGAACACCTGTGCCTGGCACAGCAGAGTGGCCCGAGCATTAAACACGCAGCACTGTTTTCAATGTCTAAAGAAAAACAAGGCGCTTATTAAAAACTTGAAGCATTCCAGCTTTGATACACAAAAGGATTTTGTTCCTAAGCCCCCAGCAAAACCCCACAAAGTTGTCACCAACTTGCACACCTGTTCCTGTGTCTGGACGTGATCAACAGAAAATTTCCCAGTGTATCTAAAAGCCTAACCACCACAGAAACCTCTTTCCCAGATCAGACAGGGAACACTGTCACAAACGGCACACACACCCAAGTGCTCTCTGCTCAGTGTATTTTGAGACTAGCTCCACATGTTGTTACTAACGTTGCCAGAAACCTGCAAAGAGCTCACCCTTATTGATAGGTGATCAGAACCCAGTGACACCCTCACTGCTTGGCAGTGTGTGTGAAGGTCAAAGCAAAGTAATGAACACATATGACATCCTCATGGTCATGTAAACCAGGTTTCCAGCTTGGGTGTGTCCTCGTGCGTCCTGTGCTCACCCTTCAAGTCCAGTTCACCTTCTGTGCCGGTGCTGCCAACAGCTCCCTGGACCCAGAGATGCATCTTAGCACTTCCTGTGCAGGGGTTGCTGGCAAAAGTGGCTCCTGAGCACGTTTGCAGGGGGAGGACAGAAAAGTTCATTCTACTTGGGTTGCATCAGCACCCCATAGCAACACTACTGTATGGAGCAACACATCCCTAAAGGGTGAGCCCTGGAAGGCTGAAACAGCAGGAACAACATCACAAAAACATCTGCCTGTTGGCTCTCCCTGAAAGAAGATGTGTCCCACATGGATGGGACATAACTGGGAGGGCATGAACGGCATTCAGTGCAGCAGAAAAATCAATGGTCACCGCTGCCACAGGCCAGCATGTCACCTCCAATGTGAAGAAAAGCTGCCCCAAGGCATTCCCATGACTTCTGTCATCTCTTCAGTTAAGCCTACACCCAGCATGGCTCCCCTTCACCCAAATGGGTGCACAGACATCAGGCCTGTACTCAGCAGCACAGAATGTTCTAGAGCCCAGGAGACCGTCTCATCCACTGAGTTAAGCTGGTTGAACCTAACTGAGATGCAAGAGGAGGAGGCAACAAGAAAAAACTGCTTCTGCTACCCTGAGGCTGTAAGAGGCACCACCAACCGCCAGGATCAGCAACTCAAGGCCGCCTCCCCTGGCCGCATCTTCTTGGCCTGCCCATTGGGCCCAGGCGGGGGACTCCGCCGCCGCCTTTCCAGCTGCTGTTGCAGTCTCTCCTCTTTCTTCTTCAGGTAGGAGGTCATGTTGTCAAAGGTAGCCTTATAGAGACTGCTGAAACTGGTGTCCGTACCGGCAGAGCCTGTGACGGGAACAAGAACAGATGCCAGGTGGGACTTGGCCTCTAGCAGTGGAACCTGGTGGACCAGCACTCAGAGCTCCTACAAGGTCTTCTTGCAACAGTGAGTTAAGAGTAGACCATGGAGTGAACTAATTATCAATAGACTGTGGAGGGCACCTTCCAGGATGGCTCCCACAGTACCCACCTCCTGGTGCCCATACCCGGATGACCCTGAGGACTCATCCCTAACAGAACAGGTTAAGAACAAAAGGATATAACTGGAACCAGGGCACCTAGGCCAGGACTCCAACCTGATGACAAACTCCTGCTCACACATTGAGGACACTGCGGCCATGCTATGAGCTGCCCTACGGGGAGAGCAGCATGGCAGAGGTTAGGGACGGCAGCCTCTGGCCAACAGCCAGTAAGGAAGTGAGACCCTCAGTCCACCAGCCTCAGGATTCAAGTCCTGCCGACCACTGAGAGTGAGCCAAGAGCACGCCCTGTCTGTGAACCTGAGGAAACTGATGGCCAGCGCCTTGACTGCAGCCTTCGGAGACCCTGCCTGAACTGCAGGACCCAGGTGGCCACATCCAGACTCCTGACATACAAAAACAGTAAGCCAGGAGTGTGTGGTATTCTAAGGCATTAAGCATGGGTCAATGTATTCCGCAGCAACAGAGAATATACCAGACTTGATCCAGATGTCCAGGCTTGAGGAACAATTGGCCACAGTCACAGAGACAGCCTCACTTGGGCAGGACACCACAAAGAGCCAGCTAGGAACCTGCAGGCCAGCGGCTGTCACAGCTTTGGGACCAACCGTCAGGTAGGCACGGTCTCCCGGTACTACTCACAATTCCACAGCATGGCCTACCCCTTTGCCCTCTTCCCACAAGGCCCCCCACATCTGCACTGTGACCAGGTCAATTTATCTGTGGAATACCTTGGGAAGGCAGAGTGGTCTGACTCGTGTGAAGAGACCCTCAGTAGGACTGTGCTGGCCACAGATCAGACACAGGACAAAGGACAGCACATGTTGGGCCACAAGCAACGAGGCCCTAATTGGTGGGGACAGATCCACTATGGCTGAAGGTGTTGCTAAATCATGCTGGGGACCTAAGCCCGTCACTGCTCACCCTTCAACACATTCAGAAATAAAATGGAGACAAACTCTCCAGGACAGAGCCAGCTGGTCACTCCAGGAAACTCTGAGCAGGAGACATTCGTTCAGCTCACTGCTAGCAGAAACACTTCTAGTCTGAACTAAGCTCCAAGCCCTAAGGAACCCCACCCGAGGGGGGGGGGAGCCGCGCCCTGTTGGCTTAGAGCAACAATTTCTTTGTTTGAATGAGGACACCTGGGTGCCATACTGGGTTAAATGATCCTGAAGACTCTTTTGCCTCAAAGCTCCACCCAATAAGGATGCAATGGAGCATCCAGAACTAGAGTCTGCAGTCTCCTGTCAGATGGGGGGATGGGGTTTATTCCTTCTATATCCTCTAATGCAGGGGTCTCTAACCCCTGCGCCACGGACCAGTACTAGTTCATGGCCTGTTAGGAACCGGGCCGCACAGCAGGAGGTGATCTGCAGGCAAACAAGCAAAGCTTCATCTGTATTTACAGTCGCTCCTCATCACTTGCATTACTGCCTGAGCTCCTCTCCTGTCATATCAGCACTGGCATTAGATTCTCACAGTAGCAAGAACCCTGTTGTGAACTGTGCATGTGAGGGATCTAGGTTGCACGCTCCTTATGAGAATCTAATGCCTGATGATCTGAGGTGGAGCTAAAGTGGTGATGCCAGCACTGGGGAGTGGCTGCAAATACAGATGAACATTAGCAGTGAGGTTTGACTGCAAAGAGACTATAGTAAATCAATTGTTTGCAGACTAATATCAAAACCCTATCAGTAGCCGGGCTCAGTGGCTCAGCCTGTAATCCCACGCTTTGGGAGGCTGAGGTGAGTGGATTGCCTGAGCCCACGGGTTCGAGACCCGACTGGGCAACTTGGTGAGACCTCATCTCTACAATAAATCAAAAAATCAGCTGGGCGTGGTAGCGCGCGCCTGTAGTTCCAGCTACTTGGAAGGCTAAGACGGAAGGATCACCGGAGCCTACCAGGTCGAAGCTGCGGTGGCTGGGAGCGGCCACTGCACTCCAGTCTGGGTGACAGAGTGAGACTCCAACTCAAAAAAAAAAAAAAAAACCCTATCAGTAAGTGGCAAGTGAGTTGATGTACTTCAACTGCATAGCTGCATCTGGTGGTATATTAGTTGTATAATTATTTATAATAGTATATATAATTATTTATATTGTATAATTATGTGCAATAACTTTATTATATTGCATCATATTTCATTACATTTCATTATATATATTTATTACATATAAATATATCTCTACATTATGTTATATATTTACATAAAATTTATTATATATTTATTATACAAATATAATTTTATATATTTTATTAAACATTACAATGTAATAGTAACAGAAATAAAAAGCACAATAAACGTCATATGCTTGAATCATCCCCAAACCATCCCCTCACCCCAGTCTGTGGAAAAATTGTCTTTCACAAAACTAGTCCCTGATGCCAAAAAGGTTGGGGACTGCTGCTCTAACGGCACCACCTGGGCCTGTGCTGGCTAGGACCCTTCGCTCAACAGCCCGCTGTCTTCTCCCTGAATTTGCAGGGACATGTGCTACTGCCCTGCCTCTCTTCCCTTGGTCCAGCTTTCCTGTCAGGACAATGACAACCCTGCACCTGCTCAGGGCCATGAAGACCCTCCAGCAGCCCGAGAACCTATCCTCCCAGTGGGGACACTGCACTTGCTGACACCAACTCAACAATTCCCTCAATACCAGTAGTCGGGGACTGGCAGCACAGCGCTTGCTCCCTCTGGGGCCACGGGATGTCAGCCCCGCTGTGGGGACTCCCAACACCCAGCCCTGAAGGCAGAGGGCACAATGCTGCTCCGACCTTGACCCCAGGGCTCACACATGGCTTTCATCATCCTAACTCCCATATGATGTTCCTTCCCTGGTCTGCATGACCCCCTCCTGCCCCTCCCTGCCTTCAGGATGGGAACACATGCACCACCGGGTCCCTACAGTGGGCTACAGTCTGTGATATGCTTTTTCTAGGGACAGTGTTGGGCGTGACCTGAAGGGCAGCCTGCGCTCACGTTCTCACCTTCCATCATGGCCCAGTTTCCACGAAGAACATCAGAGACTTTCTCTAACAAGGCACTTTCAGCAACAGGCTGTGGACAGGTGGGAAACCGTCATCAGAAAGAGACAAGACTGAAAGTCCAGCACCCAATGCAAAAACTGCTGGGCACACTGCAGGCTGATAGAGGCCTGAGGCAGAGGTCCACTCCTGCAGCCTGGCAACCCAGTGCATCTTTCATGGAAACCAGGAGTCGGCACCTGCACCCTGGCCTGCCGAGCCCATGGCGCAAGGACAAGCCCTTCACACACAGTTCAGGACTGTGTGCACCCACAGGCCCAACAGAGCCCACAGATCCAGCATGCACCCATGGGGGCAGCATGTGGTTACTACGTGTGAGATGAAAAGACTCAGATGACTTAGGTGCATTTCCAAAGCACCAGCTCAAGTGAGCTTTGGTGAGCAGCGGGGAAGCTCACAGAAAACTACCAGGACTTCATCAACCTGCCCAGGAGATGTGGGACAGGCAGAGGCATCACTCCCATGTTATGGGGTGGCCAGCACCAAGAGATGCAGGGTTCCCTAGATCCCCCAAGAGGAAGTTGCTATTACATGGACCTCACCCCCTCCTCTACCCAGGGGGACTCCATGTGTTCCAAGTGCCCAGCCAATGCCAGGCCCAAATCCACACTGACTGAGCCAGTAAACACTAAGCCCACACACCCAAGCAACAACAAGTGTGAAATGGGAAGCCTCAGGAAAAATATGCCAGTGATGGTGACTCTTCCCCCAAAAAACTGATACAGGCCTCACCACATGGGACAAGCTGGCTGAGCACCCAGCTCCCTTCACCCAATGCCAAAGGTCCCGGGCTCTGTCCCTAAGGACATAGCCCCTAGAACCCAGAAGTGACCGAGCTGAAAGAGGTCCATGGATGGACCCAAAAACCATGGCCAGGAACTCACTCTGTGATTACTCTCAGTATACACTTTAAATAAATGTATATGCCTTTTCACCAATTAAAAAAAAAACACAGCCAGGGGCTCGGTGGCTCAGCCTGTAATCCTGCGCTTTGAGAGGCTGAGGTGAGTGGATTGCCTGAACCCGCATGGGCAACTTGGCGAGACATCATCTCTACAATAAATCAAAAAATTAGCCGGGCATAGTAGCGCATGCCTGTAGTTCCAGCTACTTGGAAGGCTGAGGTGGAAGGATCGCCGGAGCCTAGCAGGTCGAGGCTGCGGTGGCCGGGAGCATGCCACTGCACTCCAGCCTGGGCGACAAAGTGAGACTCCAACTCAAAAAAAAAAAAAAGCCTATGGCTGCCAGCCCATCCCACGCTTATGGGACAGAGCGCCTGGGACATGGGGAAATCACCGAGTCTCACCTGCCACTGGCCATCCATGGGCCGACAGAGCACCAGGGGGGCTTCCCGGCAGTCCTGCAGGACCCATAGGCCCTGGGTCTCCTCAAAGGCCACGTCCCACACGCGGTGCTGGAATGACAGCTGCTGTTTATAGACCAATTGCTGACTGAGGGCATCGAGCTGGAAGATGTAGACCACAGGGACGCTTTCCATGGAGAAAGATAGGATGGTTATTAAGGCCACAGGCCACATGGGCATCAAGACAGCGCCTTGGCACTCAGGCCCAGGCAGCGCAGCCCACTAATGCCACCCTGAGGGACAGCTGTACCACAGGCACCAGCTGAGGTGCTCCCAAGTTCTTGACCCTGGAAAGCCATGAGCAACATGTGTTTGCTGTATAAGTCTGTAGGCTCTGGGTGACTCATGGCGCAGCAACAGGTTACCAGCCAGGACAAGGGGGAAGGGCAGAGAGATGCTGGCGCACCTGCAGGCAGCAAACAGGACGCCAACCTGCATCCTTAGCTCAAACAAGCTGAGACAACCTCCCTTGGTTGGTCACGGGGATGAGATGAGAGCGCAGAAAGCACCAGATTCCTCTCCTGGCAGGAAGATGTGCAAGAAGAACCTGCAGAGTTGCATCCCACTCCCTCAACCCGCCTCATGGGCACTGCCAACTCCCAGCTGGGTCTACCACGAGCAGTCAGAGGAAAGACTGGCAGAGGCAGACCCTACACCACGACCACCCCTCAGGGAATAGTCTATCATCACAAAAGACCAGGGAGAGGCCACGGTTACCTTCTAGCCAGTGGGTTTAACAGCAAGTCACAGACTCAGGAAGGAACCCACCCTTGTGCCACAGCATCATCAGAAAGTGAAATTCTCAGAGGGGGCACTGCACCCATGACAACATCTATGACCTGACCTCTTCAAGAAGGACATGACCAGTGAAAAAAATCTGCTCAACTTTCCCCACCCTGCAGTGTGCAGAACAGCAGACAATCAAGGTGCTACTACACTTACCAGTCACACAGAAGTGCCACACAACTCTCCTGGCACCAGAACACAATCCTGGATGCAGCAAACCTCTGAAAAAAAAGCAGTCGATGGACCACAAGGCCCCTGTCAGGACCCGATGCCGGGCCATTCTAATCAAACTGCTTACAAAGCCAAAAGCTGCTCTCAGTTCCACATCATCAAGGAGGGAAAGAGGAGACCGTGCTGGACTGTTCTGGAAATCAGGGGAAAAGAAGGGTGACAGAAGTCTGTTTTTCAAATGAGGTAACACGCAGAGACAGATGACAGAAGTCTCTCGGCACTTCTGGCCCTCCCTCCAACGCCTGTGAGATGCCTCCAAAGCCAGCAAAATGGGTCAAAAGACAAGAAGTGAAGGGAACAGAGGACATGGAAAAGATTATGAGTTCCAGACACAACTGGTCTGGAAGCTCCCACTGCTCCAAGTCATGTAGTTTGGAAGAAAGGGCTGGTACTCAGCCAGTCCAGGGAAGCCAGGACTCCACGGAGCTCTCCACAACAGACAGAAAAACCTGTCAAGAACCCTAACCAATGCCCAGGTGTTCTAGAGTGTCATGAGATCACTCCAAGGTGGATAGAGGACGCTGGGGTGGGCCCACCCTGGGTAACCCCGGTCTACCCCACTCCTGCCCAGCTGACAAGTCACCCAAGGACCACTATTTTTTATCATTTCAAAGCAGGACTACAGGTCTTTCTGTAAATCAGCTGCTTGGATGCAAAGGTCAAACATAAATTATCTCCCACTTACATGACGAGTTCACACAAACCTTCAGAATGTGAAAGACAAGACCTCTCCACATTGAAGAAGCTGGCATCGAGAGCTAAGAAACGTTTCTGGGCTAAGCAACTTCCCCGTCAAGCCAAGCAACTGGTGGGGGGCCCACACATACCCATCTGCCCCGGGAATGCAAGTGGCTACCTGGTGGCCCTGGGGCTCCGGTGACTCTCGTAGACTGGCCAGGTGACAGCACTGCAGTTGACAGCCTCTCCTATACTCCCAGAGCCTCAGGGTGCAGTCCTGCATATACCAAACAGATAGGTCAGTGCATGGGGTCACCAGGCTTCTGCCAGCCAGGTGACAAAAGGATGGCCAGGTGGGGTCAGGGTTCACTTGGTCCTTATGAATTAAAGGCTCCTCACACTAAATTACTGTGATAAGTTCACACAAACCATCAAGAAAAACAGATGACCCCCAACAGGAAAATAGGCCAAGGACGCCGGGCTCGGTGGCTCAGCCTGTAATCCCACGCCTTTGGGAGGCCGAGGTGAGTGGATTGCCTGAGCCCGCGGGTTCAAGACTGGCCTGGGCAGCGAGACCTCATCTCTACAAGAAATCAAAAAATCAGCTGGGCGTGGTAGTGCATGCCTGTAATTCTGGCTACTTGGAAGGCTAAGGCGGAAGGATCACGGGAGCCCAGCAGGTCGAGGCTGCGGTGGCCGGAAGCGGCCACTGCACTCCAGTATGGGCAACAGAGTGAGACTCCAACTCAAAAAAAAAAAATAGGCCAAGGACACATGACAACCAGATTGTCATATGCTAAACGGTCAAAGAACATGCCTGCCTTGCTCGGGCCAGGCATGCACACACACGCATGCAGACACTTCAATCATGTATTTCCATGGGAAGACATGGACTTGTGACCACTGTCCCACTTCATTGTTTAAGAACCATGGAAAGGACAAGCTCATCAGCTGCCATCGAATGTTGACACTTCAGGAACCAACACATGAAACCAAGAGACTCAATGCTCTAAAAACAATCATAAATGAGAAAGGGGAAGCCAGGATTGGCAGTTCACACCTGTAATTTCAGCACTTAGGGAGGAAGAGGTGGGAGGATTGCTTGAGCCCAGGAGTTCAAGACTAGCCTGGGCGATTTGGGAAAACCTCATCTCTACAATAAATCAAAAAATGAGCTGGGCATGGTGGTGCGTGCCTGTTGTTCCAGCTACTTGAAAGGCTGAGACAGAAGTAACACCTGAGCCCAGTCAGTCAAGGTTGCAGTGGCTGGGAGCATGCCACTGCCCTCCAGCCTGGGCAACAGAGTGAGACTCCAACTCAAAAAAAAAAAAAAAAAGGCAAAAAATTAGCCAGGCATGGTGGTACCAGCTACTTGGGAGGCTAAGGCAGAAGGATCACCGAAAGCCAAGAGGTTGAAGATGCAGTGGCCATGAAAGTGCCACTGAACTCTAGCCTGGGCAACAGAGTAAGACCCAGACTACTCAGGAGGCTAAGGCAGGAGGAACACTTGAGCCCAGGAGTTCAAGGTCAGACTGGGAAATGATACCAAGACCCTGTCTCAAAAAAAAAAAAGAATTTTTTTTTTTTTGAGTTGGGAGTCTCACTCTGTCACCCAGGCTGGGGGGCAGCGGCATGCTCCCGGCCTCAACCTGATAGGCTCCTGCGATCCTTCCATCTCAGCCTTCCAAGTAGCCAGAACTATAGGCGTACACTACCACACCTGGCTAATTTTTTATTTATTATAGAGACGAGGTCTTGCCAAGTTTCCCGAATGGGTCTTGAACCTGCGGGCTCAGGCAATCCTCTCGCCTTGGCCTCTCAAAGTGCCGGGAGTACAGGCTGAGCCACCGAGCCCAGCCTCGAAAAATTTTTTTCAAGTGCATGTGGCCAGGTGCCTCAACCCCTAATGCAGAATTGTCCACCCTCCAGACAGGCTGCAAGAACGAGCCATGGGGCTAATATGATTAGAACCCCAGAACCCCCAAGAGTCAGAGGCCTCTGTCAACATTTTGTAACTGAGATCCTGATGCGTCTGTAGATGGAACAGCAGCCCTTAGAGCAGAGCCTTCCACACACACTCCAGTTCCCCACACATGTGAACACACCCCCCTACACACATACACAGCTCTGAATGAATGGCTGTAAGCAGGCAGGGAGCCACAAGCAATGCTAGGATTCGGAATCCATGAGCCATCTAGGGGATAGCTGCTGATGACGGGACACGTGGCTAGGAACAAAAGACTGGTTCTGTATCCCCACTCCCGCCAGGGCCCTTCCCACCCACCTGCAGGTGCTAGCCATGGGATGGAACCCAGAGGTGAGCGAGCACTGAGCAGAACACTTACCCCAGAGGAGGACAGGAGCAGCTCAGGATGACTGGGAACCACAAAGATGCAGCTCACAAACCTACATCAGGTAGAGCAGCCTCAGCCACCACGGCGCCACAGGCTGGCTCTTCCTCACAGGAAGAGAAGACTCTGCCTCAACCCCCCCACCACCTCCAACAAATCCGGCCAGCATGGGAAAGAGTAACATTGAAAGGAAGTACCTGCAGAAACCTAGAATAAATTTAATTTAGTGTAGTCTTTTTGCCTCAGCATAGCCATTTTTACTAAGACTTTACCCGACATGCTTTGAATCTAGCAAAGGTTAGACACAGACAAGATAAATTTCTAATAGGCAGGTTTTAGGAAGCGTTCAGACATTTTAAAATTACATTTTACTGCAGGCCAAGCGGCAGCCTACCCCATCCCTCCATAAATCTCTATCAGATGCAAGACCAGGACAGCCCAACAGCCCAACCTTTTGATTTATGGTTTAGCATAATAATCTCAAGTAAACCTTCAGGTTCCTTGTCAAGGCAGAAGATCAAAGATCACTCCTTGACGGGCTGAAGCCATAGAAATGATAAATAAGACCACCTTTTTAACTAAAGAAGATTGTGGATTGGAAACATCTGACAAGACTCTTGCAGGAAAAACCCCTCTACTTGTCTCCCATCTAACCCACCACCATGGCAGCAATCAAGTGACTAACCCACCCATCTGCCTGCTGCTTATCACCTGACATCAGTACCTGTGCTTACCTGCCCCGTTGTGATGACGTGGAGCACATCATCACCCAATCACCTTAATGACTTTCCCCCATCCAAGGGGAATGGTTAAAAGGACTCAATCATGAGCACCCATTTTGGCATTGCCTTGCTAAGCTATGGTGTGGCCATGTGCTCTTTGAGCTATGGCCAGCCCATGTTTTATTAAGCTTTGCCCCCCTCCCCTACCTTGGGGAGTGAATCTCCTCTTTCTCTCTAATTTACTTTCTAAATAAACTATATTTTCCAAACTAACTTCTGTGCAATTCTTTGCATCTTACATGCAGCCCTGAATCACACCAGACACCCCACACCCCCAGCAAACCTGACTTAACATTCTGGAGGCCCCACTGGGAATAAGACTCTAACATTTTTGGAAGTTCCACCGAGATGTGCCCTAACAAACACCTTTAACTGGGTGACAGCCCCTGCCCTGGGGCAAGGTGAGTAGGGCCTGGGTCCCCACCAGCATGGCAACTTCTAAGCCACACCAGCCGAGAGAGCCACGTATCTGTGCCCCCTGCAGCAGTTTTGCTTGGGGCAGCTCCACGGGCTCCCAAGCACTATCTTGACCCAAGGCACCCACAACAAAAGTTGGCAACAGAGGAACCTCAAGGGAGACTCAGAAGACAGAGCAGTGTGGGAGGGCAGCCAAGACCACAGGCAGATTAGAATCGTGATGGTCCCCTAACGAAAACTGAGTGACTCAGTCAGAGACCTGTCTCTGCTGAGCTCAACTCAGTCAGTCAACAACAGCACAGGACACAAAGTCACAACCACTCCCCATCAAAACAGTCATCAAGAATGACCCAAGCCAGGTGCAGTGGCTCCACCTGTAATCCCAGCACTGTGGGAGGCAGAGGTGAGAGCACTGCCTGAGCTCAGGGGTATGAGACCAGTCTGGGCAACTTGGCAAGACCTCATCTCCACAATAAATCAAAAAATTAGCTGGGTGTAGCTGGGCTTGGTGGCTCAGCCTGTAATCCCGTGCCTTGGGAGGCTAAGGTGAGTGAACTGCCTGAGCCCGCGGGTTCGAGACCCACTTGGGCAACTTGGTGAGACTTCATCTCTACAATAAACCAAAAAAAAAAATTAGCCAGGTGTGGTAGCACGCACCTGTAGTTCCAGCTACTTGGAAGGTTGAGGCGGAAGGATTGCCAGAGCCCAACAGGTCGGGGCTGCGATGGCCGGGAGCGGCCACTGCACTCCAGTCTGGGCGACAGAGTGAGACTCCAACTCAAAAAAAAAAAAAATTAGCTGGTGTGGTGGCGCGTGCCTGTGGTTCCAGCTACTTGAAGGCTGAGGTGGAAGGATCACCTGAGCCCAGGTCGAGACTGCAGTGGCCCTGTACTGCACTCCAGTCTGGGTGACAGAGTGAGACTCCAACTCAAAAAATAAAAAGAGTGATCCTAGCAGCCCAGCTCTCCAGGAACTTGTCCTGCCTCAAGCACCTGTGAGGGTCACAAGTCCCATTTTTCTTCTCACTCTAACACAGTGACTTGGAGCGATCCCTAATGCATGGGCTCCCTGGGGACCCCTACGACAGGGTGACCCATGTGGCTTACTTCACCTCCACCAGTCATGGCCTCCACTACCTTGTATATCACCTGACCTGGGCATGCCCACAGCCAGGCCCCACCCAGGACTGCTTTCTTATCTCAAGTCCCCTAAAAGGAAGAAACACCAACCCACGCCCCAGGACAGACATGGGACAGCACGCTCATTACTGAGAGCACATGTGGCCTCATAGTCCTCCACCCAGGGATGCTTTCTTATCTCAAGTCCCCTAAAAGGAAGAAACACCAACCCACACCCCAGGACAGACACAGGACAGCACGCTCATTACTGAGAGCACATGTGGCCTCATAGTCCTCAACAGGAAAGGACAGAAACCATCATTTCCACAAGTTTAGAACAAAATTGTAAAAAACAAATTATGACTTATTTGTCCAGTCACTGAAATACCTACTGAGTGCCTACTCCATGCCAGGCACTGTGTTGACTGGAAACAGCAAGAAACAAATCCAACCAAAAAGCCATGAGGACACTGGAAGGAACAGGCAGAAGGACACAGATATTTAAACATCAGCAGAGAGCACAGAAAGTGCCATCTAGACAGACAGCTCCAGACACAAATGGAAGCCACGAGTGTCATTTCAAACTTGCTCACCACCATGTTAAAAGGTAAACAGAGGCCGGTACAGTGGCTCACACCTGTAATCCCAGCACTTCAGGAGGCCGAGGCAGGAGGACTGCTTGAGCCCAGGAGTTCAAGACAGCCTAGGCAAAATAGTGAAATCTTTGTCTCTACAAAAAGTAAAAAAATATTAGCTGAGTGTGGTGGCATGCACCTGTAGTCCCAGCTACTCTAGAGGCTGAGGTGGAAGGATCACCTGAGCCCAGGAGGTTAAGGTTGCAGTGAGCCATGACCATGCCACTGCAATCCAGCCTGGACAACAGAGTGAGAACCAGACTCAAAAAAAAAAAAGGCAGAAACAGGTGATGTTAACGTAACTATTGTTTTCATTTAACTCCATATATCTAAGTGATGGGCACGTCCCTGGAGGGGTGGTCAGAAAGATCCCCTGAAGAAGAAGGTACAATCAAGGAGAAGGGAAAGCAGGGTGAGGAGTTGTCAGGGGAACATTCCCTTCAGCAGAAACTGCATGAGCAAAGGCCTTGAGACAGAAGCTGTGCCTGGTGGGGTCAGGGAATTGCAAACACCTCAGTGACACACAGCAGACAGGAGAGAGCCAAGGGCCTGCAGGTTCCTGGAACTCCAGAGCTGGGTCACTGGAGAACTAAATCAAAGTCAAAATAACCTGTCATGAGGTACAAACTTTCCAGCCATAACCTTTCTGAAGGTCGTTTTGCATTATATTAAGAATTAGAAGCCGGGTTCAGTGGCTCAGCCTGTAATCCCAGCACTTTAGGAGGCTGAGGTGAGGGGACCGCCTGAGCCCGCAGGTTTGAGACCCGCCTGGGCAACTTGGTGAGATCTCATCTCTACAATAAAATTTTAAAAAATTAGCTGGGCGTGGTAGCTCACGCCTGTAGTTCCAGCTACTTGGAAGGCTGAGGTGGAAGGATCGCCGGAGCCCAGCAGGTCGAGGCTGCACTCCAGTCTGGATGACAGAGTGAGAGTCCAACTCAAAAAAAAAAAAGAATTAGAAAGCCGGTGGCTCAAGCCTGTAATTCCAGCACTTTGCAGGGGTCAAGGCGAGAGGATTGCCTGAGCCCAGGGGCTCGAGACCAGCCTGGGCAGATTGGTGAGAATTCACCTCTACAATAAATGAAAAAATTAGCTGGGCATGGTAGCATGAGCCTGTAGTTCCGGCTACCTGGAAAGCTGAGGCAGAAGGATCCCTGGAGCCCAGTAGGTAGATGCTGGGGTGGCCATGAGCATGCCACTGCACTCCAGCCTGGGTAACAGAGTGAGACTCTGACTCAAAAAAAAAAGAAAGTATAAGCAATCTCAGAACTGAATCTAACCCCTCCAATTTCTCCCCTGCCTCAAATAATGCATTTTAATCCTCTGCACTCAGATGTCCCGTGAGGGAACATCATAAATCTAGCAAACCACTCAGCTGTCCCCTCTCAGGTAACATAAAGAGACTGCTGAATAAAATTACGACAGCGCTAATTTTTTAAAATGTATGTTTCCTTGAAGTCTTCCATTAAAATTGCCAAAAAAGCAAATAAAGAGATGAAATATACACTGAGATATGATCAATTAGTTGAGAAGTGGTTTTTAGGAACCACAAGTGTGTCCTTCCACATCTTCTTCAAAAAACAGACTGGACAATATAGTACATGTTATTAATGCGGAAGGAAGAAAACAAGACTGCATTGTCTGCTCAAATAGAAAAACACCAGGTGAGCCAGACTCAGTGGCTCAGCCTGTAATCCCGCACTTTGGGAGGCTGAGGTGAGTGGATTGCCTGAGTCCGCGGGTTTGTGACCTGCCCGGGCAACTTGGCGAGACCTCATCTCTACAATAAGTCAAAAAATTAGCTGGGCGTGATAGCGCGCGCCTGTAGTTCCAGTTACTTGGAAGGCTGAGGCAGAAGGATCGCGGGAGCCCAGCAGGTCGAGGCTGCGGTGGCTGGGAGCGGCCACTGCACTCCAGTCTGGGCAACAGAGTGAGACTCCAACTCAAAAAAATAAATAAAATAAAAACACCAGGTGGAAGCTGTCATTGCACAACATGTATCAATGAACCTGCAATGCAAGTTAGTGACTGTTTCACGTTTCCACAAGTTAGAAAAATATAAGATACAAATTTTTTTTTTTTGGTCATAAGTTCCTGAATGTTCAAAATTCAAAATTCCATTGTAAGCCAAATATCATTACAATAAAACAATGGTTCCAACACTATACTATTTAATATGAAGTGACTCAGGCCAGGTGTGGTAGCTCACATCTATAATCCCAATACTTTGGGAGGCCAAGACAGGAGAACTGCCCGAGCCTAGGAGTTCAAGACCAGCCTGGGCAACACAGAAAGATACCATTTCTTTTTTTTTTTTTTTGCTTTTTTTT
>NW_007257272.1:94858-104594 GCF_000164805.1 Carlito syrichta | reverse complement strand
AAAAAAAAAAAAAAGGAAGTGATTCATTTTTCACTATTTCATAAAACATTGCAGTTGAGTTGCCGGTTGGTGATACGCAAGAAATCTCCGAGTGTAAAGAGTTAAACACTGCAGCCAATTAAACTAGGCTCATTCCCTCTGTGCAAATTCTAATCAGCCTTTTGCTGAGAAGAGTAGTCTTCTTCAGAAACATTTCCCACATACATCAAAAGTGTCACTTCCTGAAAGAGAGCTCATGTGTCAGATGTCAGAGCCCTCAGGGAACCACCTGGTCTCAGAGGCTGGGCTCAGAGGCTATTGAATTCCTGGACAGCTGGCATGTGTGTTCCTCATCCTCCGACACATCCACCTACCAACCTCTCTCAGCAGCCAGGCCCTGCTGAGAAAGGGGTTTTCCAGAAACAAGCCCTCACTGGGAGGCCAACATAAAAATCACCAGTGAGGGCAAAGAAACTCCCAGTATGAGCTCAGAATCAACTCCTCCCCACGGGGTTCCTGCAGGCAGCAAGTCAGTCATATCTGCCAGGTCCACACATGGGGGTCTGATCTCACCTGGCAATGGCACTTGCTGAGATGCTCACCAATGCCAGGGAAGGGTACCTGCCAGAATGCCACCTACTCCCTGGCGTCACAGCTCCACTTGAACTGTTTTGACTTGAGCTTCCCTGCAGGGGGAAGCGGGTGACTTACTCTGTGTGCCCCAGGCAGAAGGACTCGATGCTGTGGGGCGCCACGGTCCAGCTGACCCGGATCTTCTCGTCCCGGTCAGCAGTAAGGATGAAGCAGTCATCAGGACTCACAGCCTGCGGCATAAGGAGTCAAAAGAGAAAGAGCCACTGGCTTGCCTTCTCACCCGGCACCATGAACATGTCTGGATTTTCTCCAGTACAGCATCTCTCATGGAAGCAAGGAACCTGCAGCCCAGCCTCCTGCTGGTCCCTACGTAGGCCCAATCCCAGCTATGCTACCCGAGTTGCAGGCCCGGCCCTCCCTGGGCCTCTGGGCCTCCAGGCATGTGTCTGGGACACACAGGGCAGACAAGATGGGAATCAGGGCTGCCCTAAGGCATGTGGCACGGCCCAACTAAGCAGAAGGTGTGCTCATGCTGCACCTGTTTCTCCCACCTTCCTCTTGACATCACCCCAACCCAAGGTCACCTGACTGGAGCACCACTGTGATGGCCCTCCCATCTGGAGCTACTGACAACCTGTCTTTCTTCACCCCGCTATTGGCTTCATCTCCCTAAGTCCTGTTCCTACCACTCCCTACTCCCAAGTCTGCAAAGGGCCGTTCCAGCTACAGGGGAGCCCCCTCTTCACCAGATGTTTGGGACACAAAGACTCAGACCCTTACTCCACTGATATTCCACAGCAGACATGAATTCAGTGCATCCCCACATACCACGTCCAACAACATGGAAAGATGCCCAAGTTCCAGTCGGCCGCCTCCATGTGGCTCCAACACCGGAAAGGAGTAGACGTCTCCAGACTTGTCAGCCACCAAGACCTTCTCCTCGGAGGCTGTAAAGGTCAGGGCCGTACACCTCCTCACCACAGTCCTAGAAGGCCAGAGGGACACCTAAGCTTCCAGGATTGGCACAGGATCCTCCCATAGACCTGCAAGTCACGTGGGTGGCACGTGCCAGTGCCACACACACTCTTGTCCAGGTGCCAAAGGCAGTGCCAAAAAAACAAAGCAATGCAAAGAACTGAAACAAAGCCAACACCTTAGGCAAATGTCACTCTTATGGTTTTTTCTTTAAGAAAATTGTTTCTAGCCGGGCTCAGTGGCTCAGTCTGTAATCCTGCGCCTTGGGAGGCTGAAGTGAGTGGATTGCCTGAGCCCGCGGGTTCGAGACCCGCCTGGACAACTTGGGGAGACCTCATCTCTACAATAAATCAAAAATCAGCCAGGCATGGTAGCGCGCGCCTGTAGTTCCAGCTACTTGGAAGGCTGAGGCAGAAGGATCGTTGCAGCCCAGCAGGTCGAGGCCATGGTGGCCAGGAGCGGCTACTGCACTCCAGTCTGGGCGAGGGAGTAAGACTCCAACTCAAAAGAAAAGAAAAGTGTTCCTGACGGTAGGATCAAGGTGGTGGATACATGGGTGAGTAAATATATGAGTGGACAGACGAAACCCTCTCAACTTTCCTGCATGTTTGAAAACTTCATCGTGAAATGTTGGGGAAAGTGTTCCTTGACCCCAGAATCTTCACTGTGCACTGAGGGAGACAACGGTTGGCCTTGTGAACATGGAGTATGCCCAGGGCCACTGCCAAGGACAAAGGTGGCACCACCATGTAGGACCACCTGGTCTTGCCGCTCACCCAGCAGCCTACCTGGCCACACCCCAACCCTGCTGCTCCTTCTGCGTGTCAGACCAAGAGCCCCATCGGGACTGTGGCGCCCGGTGCTCGCAGATAATGAAGCCCCTGGTCCCTCGGTGCCAGAGCTGGACATGGCACAGGTGGCAGCAAAGCAGTCCCACGACTCCAGGAGGATGTGCTGCTGTCCAGCATGTGCCTACAGGCCAGGGCTTGGAAGTCAATTGTTGATCTGCAGTCACAACCAATGTCCCATTTGCAAGTCAATCCAATAAGAAAGAAGGCCACGGTTCACACCATCTACTGAACCAGGGATCAGGAGTTATACTGTTTCCTCCGGTGATCATTTTACACTTCATTTCCACCAGAAACCCTCAAAGTAAATACATTCTCTCATAGGGCAAGGTGCCCATGAGTTGTTTCACTGGCACGCAAGCTGTACACTGCTGTACACACACACAGTTATGCCCGCTGCCTCATCACACACCCCCTGCTTTCCTTCCTCCCTGGGACTGTAGCCATGCCCGCTGCCCAAAAAAGAGCTGACACCTTACAGGTGTGCGCAGGGCACGAGCCCACAGCAGCTGCAGCACCAGATGTCAGCTAGAAGGGAATTTCAGAACCTTTGTCCCCAACATGTGGGCCCGACGGCCCTGTACTTCTCTCACAAAAGACAGAAAAGTTGGTGGGGGGGCCCTCCACAGCTTCCCTCCGCAGAGGTAACAGGAAAAGATGGCGAGAACAATGACAAAAACAGAATTAGGCTCTAGGGCAAGATTCATCAACATTCTCAGAGCACACTGTAATGTAAACAGATGCCCCCTGCCTGTAGCCACACAGCCCACGTTCTAATAGGCTCATTAAGCAAGCTGCCATAAACATCACCACAGCATTCTAGGGAGCAGGGATGGCCCAGAAATCTCATCCCCACAGGCGGCACAGATGCCCCCCCCACAGCACCCCCACCAGCTCAGCAGAGAAGGCACTTCTCAGCCTCTCAGGCTAAACGTGTCCTGGCAATGACATCAGGATGCAGCTCAGCTGTAAGGGTGGGCTTGAGGGCTAGAGTCAAGGGAGTCAGTTCACAGAACATGGTAAGCCAGCATGTCGCTCAAGATGAGGCAGTGGTCCCAGGACCCTCAGTCCCCTGGCCCATGCAGGTCCCAAAGCAACACTGGACAGAGCTTGGGGTTTTGTCCCAGCTCCAGAGAGCCCCATAGTGGCATGGGGCCTTGGCTGGTCAGTCTTAGATGAAAGTATGTGTGCACAGAACCCCTGAAACAGAACTGCACGTCAGACGTGTTAAAGATGGGCATCTTAACTGGGCACGGTGGCTCAAGCCTGAAAGCCCAGCATTTTGGGAGGCCGAGGTTACCGGAGACCACAGGTTCAAGAATAGCCTGGGCAACTTGGCAAGACCTCATCTCTCCAATAAATCAAAAAATTAGCCGGGCATGGTAGCGCATGTCTGTAGTTCTGGCTACTTGGAATGAGGTGGAAGGATCGCCAGAGTCCAGCAGATCGACGCTGGGGTAGCCGTGAACATGCCACTGCACTCCAGCCTAAGCAATGGAGACACCAAGACAAAAAGAAAAAGAAAAAGAAAAAAGATGGGCGTTTTTCTGGGGAAAGGGGCGATCAGTGCAAATGGGCTCTGTGCCCCCAAAAAGTAAAAAGCTGCCAGGTTAGGGGTGCACAGCCCATCCCCATTGCCAGGTGCCCCTGTGTCACTGGACCAGCTTCAGGGCGCCACCCACTCACTCCATGTGGCTTCAACCATCTCCTCTCTACACAAGCAACTCCTGACAAATAAACCTTACCATACTCCCCTTTCACTTCCCCACTCCTGTCCAAAATCTACTTACCAGAAAAACATCCTGTGACTTCTAGTGAGAAGGGTAAAGATTCCCTCCACCCACTGCTAAAAAAGTCTCAAGACCAAAATTCTAAAGGAATTTTTTTTAAAGAGTATTGAGGAATTTGCCAAGAGGTTTTGAAAGTGCCAATAATGACACACCTGGCTACCTTCACCTACATCTAGCCAGAAAGGCGACAACGTGTACCAGGTCAGCGAGATTTGCCAGGAAAAGGCAAGGTGAGAAGTGCAGTCCCAGACCTCCATGCAACGGTCCACAGGAGGCAGCACTGCAACACGAGAGCCATTCTGACCCCACAGCGCCAGACAAGCAGCTTATGCGTCCAACAAGCCACACAAGCTGTGGCTTCTGTAATCTGGTATCCTGACTGCATCAGATCACGTTATCTGTCTTCCACACCACCTAAGACAAGAGTTTCCTACACAGTTATCTGGATATCAAATTTTTTTTTCTGAGTCAGGGTCCCACTCAGCCATCCAGGATGGAGTGCAGTGGCACACTCACAACTCACCAAAGCCTCAACCTCCTGGGTTCAGTAGATCCTTCTGCCTCGGTCTCCCAAATAGCTGTGACTACAGGTGTGCCCCCCCATGCCGGCCCAATTTTTTTTTTTTTTTTTGTAGAGAGAAGGTCTCCCTATGTTGCCCAGGCTGGTTTCAAACTCCTGGGTTCAACCAATCCTCCTGTCTAGGACTCTCAAAATGCTGGGAATACAGGCATGAGCCACTGCACCCAGCCTGGTTTTGTATTAATTTTTTAAAAGTTTAAGAGTGGGTCAAGACCTCCTCGTCTCTACAAAAAATATCAAATTGAGCCAGGTGTGGTGGCATGCATCTGTAGTCCCAGCTTCTTGAGAAACTGAGACAGAAGGATTGCTGGAGCCCAGGAGGCCAAGGTTAAGGTGAACTGGAATTGTGCCGCTGAACTCCAACATGGACAACAGAGTGAGACTCTGACTCCAAATAATTAAAAACAAAAACAGCCGGGCTCGGTGGCTCAGCCTGTAATCCTGCGCCTTTGGAAGGCTGAGGTAAGTGGATTGCCTGAGCCTGCAGGTTCGAGACCCACCTGGGCAGGCGAGACCTCATCTCCACAATAAATAAAAAAAAATTAGCCGGGCATGGTAGCGTGTGCCTGTAGTTCCAGCTACTTGGAAGGCTGAGGCGGAAGGATTGCCAGAGCCCAGCAGGTTGAGGCTGCGGTGGCCGGGAGCGGCCACGGCACTCCAGTCTGGGTGACGGAGTGAGACTCCAACTCAAAAACAAAACAAAACAAAACGAAACAAAACAAAACAAAAAACAACCAAACATGTAATTAAAGGGAAACACTGCAAGGTGCCAACTGCCACCTTTTGCAAAGCAGTGTTTCGGAGATTGGATTTCAGAATATTTGCAAATACCCACCAGTGCAGCATACCTAATCTAAAAACCTGAAATCCAAAATGCTCCAAAAAGCACTTCCTTTGAGTGTCATGTTCATGCTCACAAAGTTTGGGAACATTATGGACTTCAGATTTGGGGTTCAGGGATCTTTAACCTGTATTGCCACTCTCAGAGTTGCATCAAGTTTTCACTAACGAGAACACCACCATACCACCTCCAAAAGACAAGACAACAGACAAAGTGTCTTCCCTTTGAAAGCCCCTGCACAAGAGGAAGAAGCACAGCCACGTCCACAGGCGGCAGCAGCAACTGCACCTCCCATGAACCTCACCCAGGGATCCTCGTCCTTGAATTCTCCTCTCTAATGAACTGACTGCCAAAGGGAATGACATGAGTCAAGAAAACTCTAGCTCCCTGCAACCACAGGCCACGTAGATGCCAGGAACAAGACCTCACCCCTTCCAGAAGTCAGAGTCCCCCAGGAGTAAGACTTCATCCTCCTAGAAGCCAGAGTCCTCCCAGAGCAAGACCCCACCCACCCTCCTAGGAATCAGAGCTTCCCAGGAGCAAGACTTCATCCCTTTCAGGAGTCGGAGACCCCAGGACCAAGACCTCACTCCTCCTAGGAGTCAGAGTACCCCAGGAGCAAGACTTCACCCTCCTAGAAATTGGAGCCCCCCAGGAGCAAGACCTCACCCCTTCCAGGAGTTGGAGACCCCAGGAGCAAGACTTCACCCTTCTAGGAGTCAGAGCCCCCTAGGAGCAAGACCTCACCCCTCCTAGGAGTTGGAGCCCCCAGGAGCAAGACTTCACCCTTTTAGAAGTCGGAGCCCCCCGGGAGCAAGATCTCACCCCACCTAGGAGTTGGAGCCCCCAGGACCAAGACCTCACCCCTTCCAGGAGTTGGAGGCCCCCAGGAGCAAGATTTTACCCTTCTAGATTGAAGTCAGAGTCCCCCAGGAGTAAGACCTTACCCTCTGAGGAGTTGAAGCCCTTCAAGAGCAAGACTTTATCCCTTCCAGGAGAAGCCCCCAGGAGCAAGACCTCATCTCTCCTAGGAGTTGGAGCTCTCCAGGAGCAAGACCTCACCCCTTCCAGGAGTCAGAGCCCCCCAGGACCAAGACCCTTCTAGGAGTCAGAGTCTCTGAGGGGCAAGATCTCACCCTTCCAGGATTTGGAACCCCCAGGAGCCCTGGACTCCTGCTGTTCCTTGAGGTGGGAAAGCTCTGCAGTTAGGACCAGAAGAGAGCAGGTAGGTTGCTTGGGGTTCTTAAGGTCAGAGAAAAACGCCACCCTAGCAGTAAGCCCACTCAGAGGTAAACTGATGTCTAGGTATGTCTCCTACTTTCTGGCAACCTCAGAAGCTTCACAGCTACAACAGATGTGACAGCTCATGTCTGCAGACACCTGAAAAGTATGTGCTGCCCACACGCCAACACCAAAGCCAAGCCCAGGCTACACACACAGCCAGGCCCAGCCTCCCCTACACCTCTGCAGATGGTGGCCACTCTTCAAAAGGGGGGATCACTTGGACCAGGAGGCAAAAGCCTTAGTGCTGGACACACCCCCCATGGTAAAGAATCAACCTAGCCTTTGGCCTCCTATCCTGGGAAGTAACCTCTAGGAAGAGCAATGGACTTGGGCCCCCAGACAGCCAACCAGGATAACTTAGGGAAAGGGCTGGGAGCCACGTAATACCTGCTTTACCAAAGGTCAGTCACCCAGACAGTATGTGATCGACCCCAACAAACTGTGTGTGCTATCACACACAGTGCCAGGAAAGTGAAGTTGTTCATGCCTCCACAGGGAGAAGACCTCGGCACTGTTCCATGCGTCTCTGCCCTCTAACTGTAGTAAGTGGCAACCCTGAGTAGGACAGCATTCAGTGAGTTGTGTGAGTCCTTTCTATGAATTAATGAGTCCAAGGAGGGCCTCAGTTACATGGGGACAAACTTACAGTCGGTGTCAGAAGGTGGTCTTGTGGACTACTCCTTCGAAGTCACATCCTTTGACTCAAATTTCCAAAGGTATAAACACAGGAAGAGGTATAAGGGAATAGACTCCCTCCCTCCCTCTTTCTCATTCTCTTTCTTTTTGAGTAGGAGTCTCACTCTGTCACCCAGGATGGAGTGTAGTGGAATGATCTCACCACAGCCTCAATCTCCTGGTGCAGGCAATCCTTCCACAGGTGTGTGCCACTATGGTCAACTGATTTTTTTAGTTTTCTGTAGAGACAAGGTCTCACTATGTCTCACAAACTGGTGTCAAACTCATGAGCTTAAAAATCAATTCCCCTAGCCAGGCTCGGTGGCTCAGTCTGTAATCCCAGCACTTTGGGAGGCTGAGGTGAGTGAATTGCCTGAGCCTGCAGGTTCAAGACCCGCCTGGGCAACTTGGCGAGACCTCATCTCTACAATAAATAAAAAAATGAGCCGGGCGTGGTAGCGCGCGCCTGTAGTTCCAGCTACTTGGAAGGCTGAGGCAGAAGGATCGCCAGAGTCCAGCAGGTCGAGGCTGCGGTGGCGGGAGCGGCCACTGCACTCCAGTCTGGGTGACGGAGTGAGACTCCAACTCAATAAAAAAAAATCAATCTTCCTGGTCAGGCTCAGTAGCTCAGCCTGTAACCCCAGCACTTTGGGAGGCCAAGGCAAGTGGACTGTCTGAGCCCGTGGGTTCAAGATCAGCCCAGGCAACTTGGTGAGACCACATCTCTACAATAAATCAAAAATTAGCCAGGTGTGGTAGTGAGTGCCTGTAGTTCCAGCTACTTGGAAGGCTGAAGCAGAAGGATCGCCAGTGCCAAGCAGGTCGACACTGCAGTGGCTGTGAGCATGCCATGGCACTCCAGCCTCGGGGATGGAGTGAGACTCCAACTCAAAATAAATAAATAAATAAAAATCAATCCTCCCGCCTTGGCCTCCCAAAGTGCTGCGATTATAGGCATGAGTTACCATGCTGATGAAACTGTATCATTTTAGTAATGGAACAACCTAACTGACCAGCACTGGGTAATGGCACAATGTCCACAACAGATTGCTGTGTGGGGAACATATACCAGATGCTATAATGTAACCTGTAATATTAATCTGCAACTAGACTGGCATGCACCAGTGTTTATTCCCAAGGGGTACCTCTGGATGGTGAGAATACAGGTTATATTTTTTGTTTTCACTTTGTACTTCCCTGTGGTTTCCAATTTTCCATATGAACCAAAATTAAAGGAGAAAAACACAAAAATTAACACCATAGGACACCAAAATACTCCAGGGGAATCAGACAGAATTAAGAACTTATTCTCAGCTTTCATGATCCAATCACAGCTGAGAAAAAACCCTGAGAAAAAACACAGCTGAGAAAAAACCCTGAATGAGACCCAGCAGATGGCACAAACCATGACATGAGCACATGAATCACAGATCCACATCAGCTCACAACCCCAGCATTTGAAGTTTGCCAGCTGAGGCAGACACTGGAAAACACTAACCCAAAGTCTCTGTGTCATCTGTGAATCTCACTTTATGCACCTGTACTGCTAAGCAATCGCACAAAGGTGAAATTGTTATAGATGCACTCATTTAAAACAACTAAGTTTCCTAATATATAAAGAGCACGTATAGGCCGGGCGCAATGGCTCAAGCCTGCAATCCCAGCACTTTGGGAGGCCGAGGTGACAGGATTACCTGAGACCAGGGGTTCGAGACCATCCTGGGCAACACAGCGAGACCTCATCTCAACAATAAATCAAAAAGTTAGCCAGGCATGGTGGCATGTACTTGTAGTTCCAGCTACTTGGAAAGCTGAGACAGAAGGATCACCTGAGCCCAGTAGGCCAAGGTTGCAGTGGCTGTGAGCATGCCACTGCACTCTAGACTGGGCGACAGAGTGAGACTTCAGCTCAAAAAAAAAGAGCACTTACAAATCAATTATTAAAAAAATGGGGGAAAGATATTAGAATAGGCCGGGCTCGGTGGCTCAGCCTGTAATCCTGTGCCTTTGGGAGCCCGCAGGTTCAAGACCCGCCTGGGCAACTTGGTGAGACCTCAACTCTACAATAAAACAAAAAATGAGCCAGGCATGGTAGCACGTGCCTGTAGTTCTAGCTACTTAGAAGGCTGAGACGGAAGGATCGCCGGAGCCCAGCAGGTCGAGGCTGCGG
>NW_007257272.1:93006-94557 GCF_000164805.1 Carlito syrichta | reverse complement strand
CAAGACCTCGTCTCTACAATAAATCAAAAATTAGCTGGGTGTGGTAGCATGCACCTGTAGTGCCAGCTACTTGGAAGACTGACGTGGAAGGATCGCTGGAGCCTAGCAAGATGAGGCTGCAGTGGCCGGAAGTGTGCCACCGCACTCCAGCCTGGGTGCCAGAGTGAGAATCCAACTCAAAATTTAAAATTAAAATTAAAATTAAAATAAAAAAAAACACAGATGCCTGTGAGGATGTGAGAAAAGAGAATGCTTGAGGCCGGGCACTGTGGCTCATGCCTATAATCCTAGCACTTTGGGAGGCCGAGGTGAGAGGACTGCCCGAACTCATAGATTTGAGCCCAGCCTGGGCAACTTGGCAAGACCGTATCGCTAGAATAAATCAAAAAATTAGCCAGGCATGGTGGCACATGCCTGTAGTTCCAGTTACCTGGAAGGCTGAGGAGGAAGGGAGGGAGGGAGGGAGGGAAGAAAGAAAGAAAAGGGAACACTTCTACATGATTGGTGGGAGTGAAAACTAATTCAACCTCTACGGAAAATAGTGTGGCGATTTCAAAAAAACTAGCATTCCATACTTTGTATTTGTATTCAGATTTTAAACCCAAAGAGACAGTCTTCCATGATGAGCTATCACGGACTCATCCAAGAAAAATTCTTATTCAGGTTTGTACATAGTGTTGAACTCATTTAAAACATAATTGGCCTAGCTGGGTCTGGTGGCATGCATCTGCAGTTCCAGCTACTTGGAAGGCTGAGGTGGAAGGATCGCCTAAGCCCAGCAGGTCGAGGCTGTGGTGGCTGTGAGTGTGCCACTGCACTCCAGCCTGGGGAATAAAAGTGAGACTGCAACTCAAAAAAAAAAAAAAAAGGACAGTAGTTCATGCGTATAACCCCAGCACTGTGGGAAGCTGAGGTGAGAGGACTGCCTGAGCCCGCAGGTATGAGACCAGCCTGGGCAACTTGGTGAGACCTCATGTCTACAATAAATCAAAAAAAAAATTAGCTGGGCATGGTGGTGCGTGCCTGTAGTTCTAGCTATTTGTAGGCTGAGGCAGAAGGATCACCTGAGCCCAGCAGGTTGGGACTGTGGTGGCCATTTGCCACTGCCCTCCACTCTGGGTGATAGAGTGAGACTCCAACTCAAAATAAATAAATTAAATTAAACAATTTATTATGGGTTCAATTTTGCATAATCTGCTTGGATTTGACCGTATGTCTGCATTATTGAAAAAATGCAAAAAGCACAACATCTGTAGCAATATATTTCTTTTTTTTTTTTTTGAGTTGGAGTCTCACTCTGTCACCCAGACTGGAGTGCAGTGGCCGCTCCCAGCCACTGCAGTCTCAACCTGCTGGGCTCTGGCGATCCTTCAGCCTCAGACTTTCAAGTAGCTGGAAATACAGGAAGACGCTACCAAGTCCGGCTAATTTCTTTTTTATTTATTGTAGAGATGAGGTCTCGCCAAGTTGCCCAGGCGGGTCTCAAACCCATGGGCTCAGGCAATCAACTCACCTCGGCCTCCCAAAGCGCTGGGATTATAGGCTGAGCCA